>NC_092412.1:158348123-158518123 GCF_040894005.1 Engystomops pustulosus
TGGTAACCTGCTGTATGGGCGCACGGCCGGGCATAGAAGGGGAGGAGGCGCCATACAGAGCAGATTTTCTATGTCACATTGTACAGGCTTTCATTTTTTTTGTTTTTTTATTGTGCACCTATAGGGGCTTATTTTTTTGCCAAATGAGATGCACTTTTCTGGTATGTAATTTTGGGGCATCTACAGCTTTTTGGCTGTTTACCATACCGTAAAAATAGTATAATATTTTTATTGTATGGGTCTCCACGACTACGAAAAGACCTCATTTATATGGTTTTTAAATTTTTTTTTCCCATTTTACTGAATAAAGAGTAATTTGGCAAAAATGTAAATTTTAGCATCACCGACTTTCATAAATCCCTTTTTAGAGCATTTTTTAAAGGGTATTAATTAAAAATTATCTTTTTTCGGAACGTTTTTGCGTTTTTTTCCCCCGCCGTTTACCGTGCAGGCCCAGTAATGATTCTGTTTTATTATACAGATTGTTACGGACGTGGCAATACCGAATATGTAGTGGTTTTTTTGTGTGTTTGTGTTTTTTATACTTTATTAAGTGTTTTTATGGGAAAGTGACATTTTAGGGGCTTCAGGTGTTTTAAGTATTTATTTATTTTTTATTTATTCTAATGTGTTAACTTTTGTGTTTTTCACTTTTTTTTTTATTTATACATAGTTGAACGTGAACCAGCGATGCTCTGATCGCTGGTTCAAGTCCAATACACTGCTCTACAATACTTCTTCATTGTAGAGCAGTGTAAACTGTCTGAGCATGCGCAGACAGTTTACAGTCAGACCTGGAAGGGATCTGACTGCCAGATCGGGCAGCTCCAGAACACTAGGCAGACTTCGGGGCTGCCCAGAAGTGGATCGGATCCCCCGGTATGCGGCACGGGGGATCCTATCCATAGCAGGAACACCCTTACACGCCGCGGTCATGCTTATCCTAACCAACAGACCTGACACGGTATCAAAACTACAGGTTGGGGGGAACCTGGGTAATAGGGATCATATCATCATATCATATTTGTATTCCGCTTTACTAAGAGCATTGGTGGAGGGGCAACGGACACTCTAAACTTCAGGAGGGCAAATTTTCAGCAACTAAGGGAAGACCTTAAAGGCATAAACTGGGACAATGTTCTCAAAGACAAAAAAAAATCTGACTTTTTCACAAATATTCTAAAAAAGACCTGTAAGAAACACTTACCATATGGGAAAAAGCATAAGAGGAACAAGCCAATGTGGCCAACTGGTCTTGTAAGGAGAGCAATAAGCGAGAAAGATAAGGCGTTCAAGGCACAAAGTTAGCCCTGTGGCATTACAGGAATATAGAAAGAAAAATAAATCCTGTAAAAAGGAGATAAAGGCCGCAATAATAGAGACAGAGAAATATTGCCAGGGAGAGCAAAAATAATCCCAAATTATTTTTCAAGTATATAAATAAGAAAATAAAAATGAAGAGTGTGGGCCCTCTTAGGAATAACATGGGGGTCATGGTGGAAGGAGATTAGGAAAGGGCCAATCTACTGAATGTCGCCTTCTCAACTGTCTTTACCCAGGAAAATCCCCTGGTGGAAGACATGATGAGGAATGATGTAAATTCTGTTTTGAATGTCAAGCTAGACAAATCACCAGGGCCAGATGGCATAGAACCCCGGGTTCTACATGAACTATGTACAGTGACAGACCGTTACTTTTAATATTTGAAGATTCTCTGAGGACTGGTTATGTTCCACAGGACTGGCGCATAGCAAATGTGGTACCAATATACAAAAAAGGGTTAAAAAGCGATCCTGGAAACTACAGACCTGTGAGTAACTTCTGTGGTGGGGGAAATATTTGAGGGGTTTGTTAGAGAAGCTATCCTGGAGTATCTCACTGTACATAACCTTATAACCCAGCGTCAGCATGGGTTTATGAGAGATCGGTCCTCTCAGACTAATCTGATTGGTTTCTACGAGGAAGTAAGTTCAAGACTGAACCTGGGGGACGCTGTGGATGTTATACCTGGACCTTTCAAAGGCATTTGACACAGTGCTGCATAAAAGGTTGGTACATAAAATGAGACTGCTGAGACTAGGGGAAAATCTGTGTATTTGGGTAAGTAATTGGCTTAGTGATAGAAAACAGAGGGTTGTCATTAATGGCACATTCTCAGATTTGCTTGATGTTACCAGTGGAGTGCCACAGCCCATGGCACTGTGGCACCTCCCTCGATGTGGACGAAAAAGAAAAATTGACTAGCGATTTCAACACAAGATTCTGCGGATGGTGGATAGAGAACCTAGACTAACATCCAAACAAGTTCAAGCTGCCCTGCATTCTGAGGGTACAACAGTGTCAACCCATACTATTTGTTGGCGTCTGAATGAAAAGGGACTGTATGGTAGGCGGGGACATAACTACAGACGTAGCAGTTGCTATGGGGCCCCGCAGGGTCATGGGCCCGTACAAGCCATGTGTCCCGGGCTCCTCTTTCCCCCTAGCTGTAGTTACGCCCCTGTAATGGGCAGCGCAGCAGTGCCACAGAGATGCAGGGCTGGATTTGGGGGCAGGCACCATCCTTCTGCTAGTGTAGCCTGTACAGAGGATCTTGCTATCAGGAGGAAGAGAGGGAGGGAAGGAGACAGCCTGCAGCCAATCCCTGCTCTGCCTGTCAGCAGCATGGGAGACTCAACTTGATGAAGATGTTGGCACCTGAAGAGAATCAGCCAGAGCTAAGTCCTCCCTCCCCCCAGTGTCTCCTCACACTCTGCCTTAACCCCTTAGTGTCCTGTGTGCAGGAGCAGCTAAGAAGCTCCTGAGTGTCCCTAACAGACCTCCTCTACATCATCCCCACAACTGCATTTCTACAGTAATATGATGTTCTGCAGCAGCTGTTGTGGTGCATTCAGTAATACATTTGGCACAGTCAGTAAAAAATGTGGAGCGGTCAGTAATAAATGTGACGTGATCAGTAGTAAATGTGATGCGGTCAGTAATAAATGTCGTGCGGTCAGTAATAAATGTGACGCACATTCAGACTAAGCAGTAACAGCCCATTTGGGTGACATTATTCTGTCCGAGTAGTGTATTATAATGTTCACAACAACAACAGCTGTAAATAGGTAGGTTGTGCAGCAGCTGGCCTGTGTATTGGGGGGTTCTGCGGCAGTTGGTTAGTATATTGGGGGGTTCTGCAGCGGATGGCACATGCATTGGATGGTTCTGCTGGTGGCGCTTGTTTCAGGGGGTTCTGCAGTGGGTGGTGCTTATATTAGGGGGTTCTGCAGCGGATGGCGCATGTATTGGAAGGTTCTGCGGGTGGCGCTTGTATTAAGGGGTTCTGCAGCGGATGGCATATGCATTGGATGGTTCTGCTGGTGGCGCTTGTTTCAGGGGGTTCTGCAGTGGGTGGCGCTTGTATTAGGGGGTTCTGCAGCGGATGGTGCGTGTATTGGAATGTTCTGTGGATGGCACTTGTATTAGGGGGTTCTGCAGTAGGTGGTGCATGTAACAGGGGGTTCTGCAGCATATTGCGCATGTATTGGAAGGTTCTGCAGCGGATGGCGCATGTATTGGAAGGTTCTGCGGGTGGCGCTTGTTTCAGTGGGTTCTGCAGTGGGTGGCGCTTGTATTAGGGGGTTCTGCAGCGGATGGTGCGTGTATTGGAATGTTCTGTGGATGGCACTTGTATTAGGGGGTTCTGCAGTAGGTGGTGCTTGTAACAGGGGGTTCTGCAGCATATTGCGCATGTATTGGAAGGTTCTGCAGCGGATGGCGCATGTATTGGAAGGTTCTGCAGCGGATGGTGCATGTATTGGAAGGTTCTGCGGGTGGCGCTTGTATTAGGGGGTTCTGCAGCGAATGGTGCGTGTATTGGAATGTTCCGTGGGTGGCGCTTGTATTAGGGGGTTCTGCAGTGGGTGGCGCTTGTATTAGGGGGTTCTGCAGCGGATGGTGCGTGTATTGGAATGTTCTGTGGATGGCACTTGTATTAGGGGGTTCTGCAGTAGGTGGTGCATGTAACAGGGGGTTCTGCAGCATATTGCGCATGTATTGGAAGGTTCTGCAGCGGATGGTGCATGTATTGGAAGGTTCTGCGGGTGGCGCTTGTATTAGGGGGTTCTGCAGCGAATGGTGCGTGTATTGGAATGTTCCGTGGGTGGCGCTTGTATTAGGGGGTTCTGCAGTGGGTGGTGCATGTAACAGGGGGTTCTGCAGCGTATTGCGCATGTATTGGAAGGTTCTGCAGCGGATGGCGCATGTATTGGAAGGTTCTGCAGGTGGCGCTTGTATTAGGGGGTTCTGCAGCGGATGGTGCGTGTATTGGAATGTTCCGTGGGTGGCGCTTGTATTAGGGGGTTCTGCAGTGGGTGGTGCATGTAACAGGGGGTTCTGCAGCGTATTGCGCATGTATTGGAAGGTTCTGCAGCGGATGGCGCATGTATTGGAAGGTTCTGCGGGTGGCGCTTGTATTAGGGGGTTCTGCGGGTGGCGCATGTATTGGAAGGTTCTGCAGCGGATGGTGCGTGTATTGGAATGTTCCGTGGGTGGCGCTTGTATTAGGGGGTTCTGCAGTGGGTGGTGCATGTAATGGGGTTCTGCAGCGTATTGCACATGTATTGGAAGGTTCTGCAGCGGATGGCGCATGTATCGGGGGGGAGGGTTCTGCAGCGGATGGCGCATGTATTGGAAGGTTTTGCTGCTCCTGTTCCTGCTTCTTAGTGACTTTAGTAAAATGATGCAAGAAGTCCAGAGATTTAACTCTTACCCTGCTTTCTTGCTGCTAATGGCTACTCAGACAAGCAAGGGTTAAACCTCCAGACTAGTCGGTGATGAGGAGACACGGCCCATAGACTGATACTGAGCAGGAGCGGCCATACTGATGGTTCTCACCACCATCAAGGGTTTCCATTATCTTCTTCCATTATGGAGAATAACAGAGAACGGCAGTAAATAGAAGCCCCTCCCCCAGCGCCATAACTTCTACAGTTACTTATAACAGCCACCAGCATTATTATTACAGCTATTAATACAGTAGACAAGATATAAGGAAACCTTCTGCAGAGCTTCATCAACTGCTGTTCTCTGTTATTCTCCTCCATTATAGAAAAAGATAATGGAAAACCATGTAAAACTGAGGACCTATGGTTGGAGGGGGCCCAGCCAAAAATTTGCTATGGGGCCCACTCATTCCTAGTTACGCCACTGATGGTAGGATACCCAGGAAGACCCCACTTTATTACACAGATACATAAAAAAAGCCAGGCTAGAGTTTTCCAAAACTAACTTTAGTAAACCTAAAATGTTTTGGGAGAATGTACTCTGGTCAGAAAGGCATCAACATAGAGTTTGAAGGCCTTTTTTTCCTGTAAAGAAAAGAACATGGTCCCTACAGTTAAACATGGCGGAGGTTCACTGATGTTTTGGGGTTGCTTTGCTGCCTCTGGCACTGGACTGCTTGACCGTGTGCATGCCATTATGACCTCATGACCTCAGAGGTCATGGGTCTTCCAGCAGGACATTGACCCAAAACACATTTCAAAAAGCGCTAGAACATGGTTTGAGAGAAAGCATTGGAGACTTGTAAAGTGACCATCAATGAGTCCAGACCTGAATCCCATAGAACAGCTGTGGAAAGATCGCAAAATAAATCTCAGGGACCTGGAGCAGTTTGCCAAAGAAGAATGATCTTAAATTCCAGGAGAGCATTGTCAGAAAAACTCATTGATGCCTACCGGAACGGTTGTTCGCAATTATTTTGTCTAAAGGTTGTGCTACCAAGTATTAGGCTGAGGGTGCCAATACTTTTGACCGGCACATTTTTGGAGCGTTTTCATTTGCTTTTGTGTTTTTTTTCATTGCAAACAAAATAAAGTAAGATATTAAACCCTTAAGGACGCAGGGTTTTTCCGCTCATTTCTCGCTCTCCACCTTCAAAAATCCATAACTTTTTCATTTTTACGTGTACAGACCTGTGTGAGGGCTTATTTTGTGCGTAACAAATTTTACTTTCCCGTAATGTTATTTATTTTAACGTGCCGAAGCTAAAAAAAAATTCCATATGTGTAAAACATTTTTAAAAAAAAGGCACGTGCGTCACGTTCTTGTGGGCTCAGTTTTTACGACTTTGACTGTGCACTCAAAATAACACCTCAGCTTTATTCTGTGGTTCGGTGCGATCGCGGTGATACCAAATTTATATAGGTTTTATTGTGTTTTAATACATTTTCAAAAATTAAACAAATGTGCACAAAAAAGAAAAAAAAAATTTGCCATCTTCTGAAGCTAATAACTTTTTCATACTTTGGCGCACGGAGATGTGCGAGGGGTCATTTTTTGCGAAATGAGCCAATGTTTTCATTGCTACAATTTTGAAGTCTGTGCGACATTTTGATCATTTTTAATTCCATTTTTTATGTGATGTAAAAAGGTGTAAAAGTCGCATTTCGGACATTTGGGCGCCATTTCCCGTCTCGGAGGTCACCGCCGGCCGTAACATTTTTAATATTTTGATAGATCGGGCATTTTGGGACGCGGCGATACCTAATGTGTCTGATTTTTACTGTTTATTATGTTTTATATCAGTTCTAGGGAAAGGGGGGTGATTTGAATTTATATTTTATTAATTTTTTTTTATTTTTTTAAACTATTTTTTTCCCTATATCTTAGACCATCTAGGGTACATTAACCCTAGATAGTCAGATCGTTCCTACCATATACTGCAATACTTCTGTATTGCAATATATGGCATTTTTGCGGCTCATTCATTACAATGAGCCACTGGATCATTGTAACGATTCCGCAGAAGCCATTAAGCCTCGGGTCAAACGAAGACCCGATGCTACCATGGCAACCGATCACCGCCATCTTTTAAGAAGCACCGACCGCGGTTATTAGCGGTGGGGGTTTGTTATTAGCCCGTGAGCCCTCTTCATACATTCCCTGTACCTCTGCGTTAATGAAAAAGAAAAAAATCGAAATACTTGCGTCTTTTCCTTCCTCTTCGCACCTTCTTTTGTCTGGAGCTGAGGTGCAGGTAATGTGTGATGACTCATCTGATGGTGCTGGGTCAGGACCGGTCATAGCACCCAGCAGCACCTGGAGTAGGCAGACGCATCATCATGCATCGCATCTCCTCCATCTCACCGGCTGCACACTGGAGGTCTGTGAGATGTAGAGCAGCGGAGTATGGAGTTGAAAGTTCTTGTGCTCTGCTGTCACGGCTAAAAGATGGGATCCAGCCCAGTCAGTCTTTCCAGTCAGATCCTTCCACTGTAGGAGCGTTTTGGGAAGGAGAGGGACCCGTGGCTGTCACTCTTTAAAATTTCAGACAGCAGCTTCTGACCCTTGTGATGAGATTTTACAACTACATTTGGCAAATCGAAACTGTATATTTTATAATTGTAGATCCAGACAAAAAATTTTTGTGCCCCAGTGACAATCGGAGTTTCAAAATTTTTTGCTGCAAAGCACCAAGGTCAATAAAACTTCATTACAGACACTTTTCCGCTGATCATTGCAGCCTGGGACTATAGTAAAGCATCCAGAAAGCTTCAGAGGTCACAGTGGACAAAGGGGTCCGTCTTTAACTAGGGGTCGTCTGCAAGTCATGTGTCCTGTACTATTGCAAATTGTATTTTCTTCCCTATATTGTATATCATTTTCAAACAATTCCCCAATACATTATATGAAACCATTACAATTAGATCTATAAAACTTTATCCACTAAATCGGTCATTACAATATAAGCCAATATATACTGTATATAGTCGAGTATAAGCCGAGGCCCCTAATTTTACCACCCAAATCTGGGAAAACCTCGAGTATAAGCCAAGGGTGGAAAATGCATTGGTCTCAGCCCCCTTGAAGTATGCAGCCGGCCCCGTTCACCATCACATTTAAAAAAAAAAAAAAAAAAAAAAAACCCTTCCATACACCTACAGGCGGCTTCCTGATGCTCCATTCTCCCGCGGCCGTTCTCCAGTCTTCTCTGTGTTGTACCTGCCATTTGGCACACAATATCACGTGGCGGTGTCGCCGCTGATGACGTCATCAGTGGCGACACGGTCGCGTGATAATGTGCGCCAGCCGGCAGATCGCGTGGACGTGCATCTGCCGGCTGATACAACACAGAGAAGAGAGAAGACCGAAGACCAGCCGCGGGGAAGACAGAAGAGGAGCCGCCAAACATCGGGAGCTACGCGGACCATCGGGCGAGTATGGAAGTTTTTTTGTTTTTTTTATTGACTCGTGTATAAGCCGAGGGGAGGTTTATCAGCACATTTTTTGTGCTGAAAAACTCAGCTTATACACAAGTATATACAGTAATTGATTTTTAACATTTTGCTCCCTCTTTGGAGAAAAATGCTGTGGACATACACCATAATTAAGAATTAAAATCAGGTACGGGACGTAAGATGACTGCTGGTCACATGTTCATATAACATGCAACAGCATGGGCAGGACTGGAGGGATGCAGTTACATAGCACTTCAGTTAGAAAGCTGTAAGGACAGGAGACATGATTTACATGGGACTGTATGTCAAGGACTGGGGGGGGGGCAAGGGGGACATATTTACATAAGACTGCATGTTAGGATGCTGGGGTGAACCTCTAGTGTAATTGGTCTCTTTGATCTCGGTGGTTCTTCTTAAAAATATTAATGCAACTGATTGGGGGGAGAAGATTTATCAGAAGTTCTAGTTGTTCATGTCAACCAATCTGAACTCCGCTTTCATTTTAAAAACTTAATGGAAAAGGAAAGATGAGCTCTGATTTGTTGCCATGAGCAACTAGAACAGTTTTGCTTTTAGACACTTGCTAAATATCCTCCCATGAACTTTATACCTAATAGATCAAGATGGAGAAAACCCACGTCATTCATGCTTATTTTAGAACACTTGAATAAGTGACCGTTCAATCAATTTCAATAACTTTTTTCCCCAACTTTTTAATAAGAGAACATGAGGGATATGACAATTTCCTGCCTTTGAGAAGCTCATATTTCAAAGTGTACGGAAATGTATCAGGAGAATAGTAAAAAAATACAATATGTACTAGAACTTTAAATGTTGTTAGTCCATGGGTGGATATATCCATTAAATCATGGCAAGTCTCATAAAACATATGCATTCAGGTCATTTCAAATAACCATACCAGGAAATTTTGGAACATCAGCATGGTATTTTAGTATTATAACAAAAGCCATGTAAAGGTGAAAACATGAGTAAAACTGTGTACAGTACAATATCCATTGGATACAAAATATAAATGATACTGACCTAACGTGTAAAGAAATGCCAAACTTTTTTTTTGCAATAGTCTACAAATAGCTGAGCTTTGTAAATCTATCGAAGAAACTGATTCTCCAGATATATTCAGTTTTCAGCTTTAGTTTTCTAGGAAAAGATAGGCTGAATATTACTAACCTTTTTACTTTGGTTGGATCAACATAAAATCAAATATACATTATTTATATCCAAACTGAAAATATTCAAGGGTGAAACTGTCAGGCTATTTTGTTGCCTCACTTGAGCCTACTGTACATCTTACATTGTTTTTTGGTGTTCCAAAATATGAATTGAGGCAAAACCACAAGCATAATTCAGAAGCCAAAGGATCCAAATATGCAAAAGGCATAGCAGTAGTTGTTCCAAATTTTGTTGTTTTGAGTCTTTAACAGTCGTTTACTGGTATTGCTGGTAACCACCAAAGGGGGATGCTGGGCTCAGCTGTGAGGAGTCTTCTGGTACTGGTGGACCTTGAAATGGAGAGTGGGGGAAAAAAAAAATATGATAAAAGCCTCAGCATCGGATGCAACCAAAATTGTTTGTATTTTATTGGGATGAGGAACTGAAATTAAAATACAAATAAGCAAACCTGTCAAATAAAATCCATAAATAATAATTTTGAGAGAAAAAAAAAAAAAAAAAAAAAAAATATATATATATATATATATACCTCAACTTACCATTTACAAACTGTGAAGAGGCAAATCGCGTCAGCAAGATTCCTGCTCCTTCTATCAAGGCCAAAAGAATGCCACCCATTGCTGCCGATCCCACCATGGCAACAGGACCATCTGGCAAAGGAACAAAAATCACCACTGAATAAAATAGTAAAGCTGCATAATTTCAGAAACACTGCACAAGGGATAGAATTCCATACTCATATGTACATGAATTACCAAAGTAAATGAACCACACTCCCATTATAAACACAGATACGTACTTCTGGCAGCCAAGATAGCTCCAGTCATAGCCCCACTAGTGATAGAATTCCATGGATCTTCCTTCCCTCTGATTTTGACCATACTGCAATCTATCATGGAAAATAGGCCACCCCACACTGCAAAGCTGCCTAAGGAAAGAAAAAAAAATTGTAAATTTCTTTTTTTTTTTTTTTTTCATTTTAAACTTATTTTTATTGACTTTTCCACATAACTATAATAATACAGAAATACTGCAATGTATACTGTTAAAACAGTACGAAAATATAATAAAAACATTCCTTACCCCAACCCATATCCCCTCCCACATGTGCATGAGGAAAAAAAGAAAATAGAAAAAAAGAGAAACGGCAATGTGATATAGAGAAAGAACTATCCTGGAAACACCTCTAGTATTCCCTACTGGCGGGGCAGTTTCTAGGTAATTTGCTGTGCAGGGCTACCTCAAAATCAACCCCCTCCCCCCGAAGGTTATTAAAATAAATACACTGCACCCTGATTTGTAGCATAAATTACAAATACTACAGACATGCATGCATGTATGGATAGATGGATTATAGTGTATGCCACACTATCCAACAAGACATTGCTCTTCCCGAATTAATTGTAACATAAACAGTGCCCCCCCCCCCCTTTAATAAAAATGTCCAGTGTCTTATAATAATTTATGACTGCCACAATATTATAATTTGTAGCGATTTACATATATACACTTCACAAGTACAAAGCTCAGTAAGATATGACCACAGTTAGTGGTTCAACGAATTTAAACGTGGGCGAACAACCATTTTTGATGAGGAGCGACCAGGACGCCCGGCAGTCGTGGTTACCGAGGAAATCATTCAAAAAGTCCATGACATGATGCGCGAAGTAGCAGAGGCCTTAGGTGTGTCGACTGGAACGACAATTAATATTTTACATGATACGTTGGCAATGAAAAAAAATTGTCGGCCCGATGGGTGACATGATTGCTCACGGTGGACAACAAGCGGAATCCCTGTTAACTTCGAAGCAGTGTTTAGAGCAATTTAAGCGAGATTCAAAGGAGTTTTTGGGTTGATGAGACCTGGATTCATCATTACACACCAGAAACTGAGCAACAATCAAAACAATGGATTTTTCCCGGCGAATCTGCTCCACAGAAGGAGAAGACTGTCCCATCAGCCGGAAAGATCATGGCGACGATTTTTTGAGATGTGAACGGCGTCATCCTGAGTTATTGAACCGCTTTGACAAAAAATTGAAGGAGACACGGCCGCATTTGGCAAAAAAGAAGGTGCACCGGCACATTCATCCAGAGTTGTTGCCGCCAAAGTGTATGAATTGCACCCCCTTGTATTCACCCGATCTGGCTCCCTGCAACTTTTTTCTTGTTCCCTAACCTGAAGAAATGGCTTGCGGGAACAAAATTTAGGTCAAACGAGGAAGTCGCTGCCGAGACAGAGGCGTATTTTGGAGAGTTTGACAAGTCCTATTTTTGGAAGGGTTAATAAAATGGCAGGAGAAGTGCAAGATGAAAAATAAAAAAAAGTTTTTGAAAACTAACGGGTACTTATTGTAACGCCCTCGTATTGTGCCCCCTCTATCAAATACCAATTATTCACCCGTGATGCAGAGCATCAGATACTCTGTACCAAGGATGAATAAATCTTTATATCTTTTGGAGTTATTCTTCCTTGTGCATATATATGTCTGTGTGATGCATACATATCATTGATCAGACTTAAAACTTAACCCCCCCCTCCAAGGTAGCCAGTGCACTGCATCTCCCCTCCCCCTAGCATGAGGGCATCGAGCACACTGCAGTATATAGCTAGCCAGCACACTGAGGATCCTGCCCCCCAGTATATAGGTAGCCAGCATACAGAAGCCCCCACCCCACCCAGTACATAGGTAGCCAGCACAATGCATCCCCCTCCCCGCCCATTATATAGGTATAATATATTTTTTCCTCCAGTTTTTGTAGCTTTAAACCCACAAAAAAAAAACCCATTAACTGTTATTTTTTTGCAAATTGCTTCAAAATGCAAAGCAGCCTCAAGGGTTTGACCAAGATTTATATATTTTTTTTAAATGAATGAATTGCAGTTTGCATAATGTACCATGTATGTATCTGATCACATGAAATCACAGAGGCATATGGAGGAGCATGGAGGCTGCCGTCATTTAATGTGCTTAGATACATATATGGGGTACATTTTACAAATGTTACTGGGTAAAGAACCTCAGATGACATCACCCTGGTCACATGACATGAAGTGCTAAATGGTTAGAAGGAGGCATAGGGAGGAATAAAAGGGATTGAGGATGGGAGGGGCCACTGGACTCAGCTGTATACCAGGTAAGACATTTTATGGGAATGTGAGGGAAAAGAAAGTGGCATTTAGTTAATATGGCTCTACGGGAAAATGTCACTAGCTGTATAAAATGCGGTCACAGGTTTCCTCCAAGTGCACTGTGGTTATGACTCAAGATAGTTGGGACTTCCACGAAATGTCATCCCAAAAATAAAGGATCACACAGAAAGCAGGGGAACAGTAAATGTGGATAAAATAGTATAATACACATCTTCGCAAAAAGACAACAAATTGTTGTAATATAGAGACTTGGATAGAGGAAAGTAAGGAATGGAATCTTACCTCCTAATTGCGGGGCTCGAGTTCTTATTGCAACAAAGCTGCCCTTCATACGATGCTTAACACCCTGCAAATAATATGTAATATTAAGATAACCAATCACTACCGAGATAGAATATGTATGTAATATTCTGCAGTCACTGTTCAAGGTACTTGTCAGACATTGCATGTTCCTAGACTGGTCCGCTACATATGCAGGTTTAATTCCTAACACACTTTTCCTGTCACAGAAAAAGATTTAGACTTGCGCAGGCCTACTAATTTTGGCTGGACTGGCTGACCATCTGTATATGAAATAATCCAACCTATGCCTACACTATTCATTTAAAGGGGTTTGCCCACGAAAGAAAATTCTCAAATTGCAATCCCCTAGTGAGGTTTGCACAATAAAGATAATTTTAAACCCTTACTTTACAATTTTACTCAGTTTTATTGCGGTTTTAGCTTCTGCCACTCAGTGATGGTCATTGTAAAATTTCAGAGTGTAGATGGGGACTCTCTAATCAGTCACTTCATATTTCCTCTAGTGCTATGTGCTGACAACGTGGTTGGATCATCAGGGTCCAGGTTTATATACACTTTCATTTAGCCTCTGAACATTTACTAGTATCTGACACTTGGAAAGAGATTAAACAGATCATAGACGATGAGATCAATGAGATTTTTATTACACTTGACATTCTCAGCTCTGCTATCACAGCCATTACAATTTGTCATACTTACAAACTGTATGTCTCCCTCCCCCTCCACTGGATAAAGATCATATCTGCCTGTAGCTTTACTCTCCTCAATATGTGATGTGTAAGTCTGTGTGTCCCTGTGTGAGCTCGTCCTGGAATGCAAGGGTGGGAGCTAGGAAAGAGAGCAGCTCAGCTCAGTGCAGTGTCACACAAGAGAACAAGATGTCTGCCGACCATAAAGTCAAAAGATCCAGGGACTGATAGAGACAGGTTGGAATTAAATCTGTGAAATGTTGTATTTTTGTTAACACATTCTCTAATTCAAGGTTATTATTTTGTTGTCTTGAGTATATTTAAGAATCTTGTCTTCATGGGCATAGCCCTTTAAAGAGGACCTGTCACCCAATTTATTGGCACTAGGAGCTGCTTACTAAAGTAAGCAGCTCCTAGTGCTTGATGAAACGCCGCAGTGTTAGGCTACATTCACACTGACGTATGGAGGACGTATATACGGCCGATATACGTCCTCCATACACGTCAATGGGCGCACGGCGCACATGCAGCACCGTACCGCTCCGTACCTGGAAAAAGATAGGACCTGTCCTATCTTTCTCCATAGTACGGCGCCGTACGCCATTAATTCCTATGGAGAGGGGCGGGGGTGAGCTGCGCTCACCTCCTCCTCCTCCTCTCCCCGTACACTGCCGTTGCCCGCTACGGTACGGTACGGGCGGGCAACGGCAGTGTGAATATAGCCTTAGATAGAGTTAGCAGAAACCTCCGGTAAAGCTATCACTCTAACACTGCGGCGGGGTACAGTGTAATTGTCGGACAGCTCGCAAAGCTGTCCGACGTATTCATAAGAGGGCGGTGACTGCCGCCTAGCGCGTGGCCTATGGAGTGAGCGGCGCGGTCCAGGGAAGAGGCAGCGCCTTGGACCGCCCCCTCATGATTACATTGTATCCCGCCGCAGTGTTTGATAGCGTTAAGCAAGCAGCTCCTAGTGCCGAAAATTTAGGTGACAGGTCCTCTTTGAGAAAAGTGTTAAAAACAGAAGGTGAATGCAAGATCTTCTGTTCACCATTAACTTAAAAGGAAATCTATTATCAAAATAAGCATGATAAACCAGGGACACTTACTCATGGATCCAGGCACTGTGAATAGTTACAGTGAATAGGAGCACACCCCCTCCCCCCCTCCCAATGTGTGCTGTAATTTACTCTGCCAAGGTGAGATTACATCAGGCAGAGGGAGGGGGAAGTGCTAAGGGAGTGGTGGTAAGGGGACTTAATGGTAAAACCCCATAAATTACCCCATTATAGAAACTAAATTGCTTAATATATGGAGTTAAATTTAAGGTGCATTTTACACATTGTAATTTTTTTTAGGAAATACTTTCATTTTGCCCCAAAAATTGAGCATCCACAATGAATAAAATAACGAAAAGCTCTGCATAGTTTGATACACAATTTCTCCAAAGTATGCCAATGCTCCATATGTGGCTGTAAACTGCTCTATGGGGACCCGTCAGGGCATAGAATTGAAGAAGCCTCATTCAAAGCAGATTTGTATGGTCATATTTTACAGGCTACAAAAATGTTTATTTATAGTGGTGTATTTTTTCTGAGATGACATCCACTTTTCAAGTACATCATATATGCATCATGTATTTGTCGTATCCATAGCGAATTGATGAGATTTTATGAACTGATTTCTAATAACTTGTAACTAATTTCTTGGATGGGGGATATGAAATTCATTAATTCTTGTTTAGGGTTTATAGGCGTTCACTGTACCATAAAAATATGTTGTTATGTTTATTCTATGGGTGACCACAATTACGACAATTACATTTATAAACTTTAAGATTTTACTTGTTTTACAGAATACATAATTTGTTTTTGCAGAGGCATAACACAACAATTTTATTTGTTTACAGAGCTTTTATATCTTGTTTTTTTTTTGCGGGAAAAGCTATACTTTTTATTTTTATCATGTCAGAGTAAATGTTACTTTTTATCCTCAAGTTACGAGGTATATCGTAATATATCATAATTTTGTGCATTTTATTTTACAGGCTTCACTCTACAGGTTCAGTAACAATTTTATTTATTTGTACAGAAGTATTTACAGAAGTAGTAGTTACAGAAGTGGTAACACCCAACTTGTAGTGTTTTTGTTGCTATTTTCACTTTATGTTATATTTGATTTTTACATTGGATGGGGCATTACGGAACTTTTAGTTATTTTTTTAGTTTGTACTTTTTTTTTACGGTTTAATTTTGTCCCCTTGTGGGTCTGTTAATTTGATCACTTGTTCAGTGTAATATACTGCAATACTTATATATTGCAGTATATTACATAAGTTAACCTATGCATTCTCCATAGGCTCACAGGCAGATTGCCCTGTGGTCCTTCACTAGAGCCCATGGCGGCCATTGAAATGATCGGCAGCCCTCTGTGGGTCCCCAGTAATGCCCTATAGAGGCCATGGTCACCATGACCGTGGCTTTTATAGGGTTAATCAACTTTCACAACCCCAGCTGTTACTGCAGAAACCTGGCTGCCACACACAGGCCATGGTGCTATAACTACCCGCACCTTATGACTTACAGTTATTTCAATGTGCGGGAAGGGGTTAAGGAGACCATTGAGGACAAATAAGAATATTACCACAGTTACAGTATTTCCTTTAATGTATCATCTTTTACCACCAATTATTAAAAGTGGAGAAAAAAATGGTGCGGGTTGCTGTGCCATTTTTCTGCTATGTTAAATGGAACCTCTCAGGTGTGAACATGGCTGTTGAGAGGTAGGTTTCTGGGAGTGGCTTAATCCTCACTGCATTTAGAAAATGGCACAGGTTCTTAGTATTAGGGTTGCTGAATGAGCATGTACTCCATAATCCAAGGATTATGGCTTGGACGTGAATCTGTGTCTGTATTCAACTTTCTACTATCATACATGAACATTATGGTGTTAGTATTTTTTTCATTCTTATCCATTTAATAAGAAGGCAAGATTAAAATCAGGAAAATTCACTGTTAACACTGTACTTACCTGTGGAGAATTTCTGAATCCTTTGATGGCCTGAAAAATGCCTCCGCCGATGATGCCCATAGTAAAGGCTCCACCGCAATCATCTACAATCCTCCAAGGACTGGAGAAAAAAAAAGTGACAAGCATTAATTAGATAATAATAATATTAATAATAATCTAAAAAAGGGGACTGCCTGAACTCCTGGATACACCCACTGGTGCATTATCCCATAGCTGTATGCCCACACCAGCAGTGAGTTGCTACCTTTGGACATATAGCTGCAATGGATCATTGTGAAGGAGAATGAGGCTGTGTTCACACATGGCGTTTAAATTGCATGTTCAAACGCAATACAACAGCTGAGAAGAGGAGATATGCCATAAGACATAACAAAATTTACAAAACAAAATGTTAACAGTAATGTAATTAGGCAAATCTCCTTTCAAAAGACAATGGAAAACACCACATGTGAACACAGCCTGATGCTATCACTGCAGGAGCCAGTGACAGACTGTTAGGCTACTGCTCCAATGTCCACATTAACCCAGATGACAGGTATTTAACCATTTAGATGCTGCTGTCAATGCAGACAGTGGCATCTAAATGGTAAGGAGAAGGAGAGAACATGTTATCCTTCAGGCCTCATGCACTTACGTCACCAAGTAGAAATAAGGAGCAATGTGGGTTCATTGACTAAATAAAAGAGATAAGGTCCATAGAAAGTAGCAACACCAAATCAAATAAATAAGAAACATTTAACATCTAAACATCAGAACTAAACATATTTGGCGTCACGATTATCATAGGGACACATGTAGAATAAGGCGAAATGATATTTATGCTCACAAGATATTTAAACAATAAGAAACATGGTCAGAATTGCAGTTTTTGTCCATCCTCCCACAGAACGGGTTAATTATAGTTCTTTAATAAGCTGTAAGTACCAGAAATACGGTGTCCTTTAAAAAAAACAATTGGACCCGCAAAAAACAACCCCTCATACAGGAAAATCCAGATAAAAATGAAAAAAAACTTGTGAGAATATTCTCAGAGTGCCCGGGGGTTAGTGGACAGTCATAAAGAAGGGTTACAATTTCATTGCTGGATCTTATCTAAGGGCAGCACTTATAATAATATCAGAGGTTTCCAGCCCCCAGGTTCATCATCTTTCCTTCCACATTCCTGCTATGAGTAATGAGGTTCATGTATATGCCTAACCACCTCATGTAACAAGTCACCCAGGCGGTCACCATATTATCCCGGTGCCAACACTGACACGTCCTTATCCAGACAGCATAGGCATGTACCATGTACTAATGGCGGCCCCGCTACAGAACAAATGCCGCCTCTACGGCCGGTCTACTTACCAAGGCTCCCGTGTGTACTCCTCCATGATGTCTGCGAAGGTCGAAAAGAGGAGACACAGGAAGACAGCAGAGCATGTGACTCACCAGGAACGTCAGCCATTGGTTAAAAAGTGGAGTGACGTCACTTCTTTGCTGCCATAGAGACAAGGTGCATCGTGACAGGCGTCTTGCGTTAATCTGTCGCCACAGACTAGACAGCCATTGTTCTGGTGTCCGCAGCTCCCACCCCTTCCTTGCCTTGTTTTTTTTATTGCTTTAACAAATAAGCTGCCCCATGTACTGTTGTTTTATATAGGAGACCAGGGCTGACATTTTAGAAATGATTTACCATGTGCAAGGTCATTTGACCAGAATTGATCATATCAGCTGCAGCATTCAGACATTCTAAGGGTTCTTCACAACCTGACCTGCAAAGTGTTGTAAACAGTGGTTGGGATTGGTATTGCAGTTCACAGCCATCAATCACTAATATAAAGTAAAAAATAAAATAAACATACTCACATATAGTCATCTTCTCCTTGATCCTGGCACTGGTCTTCTTCAAGCTCGACACGCCAGGATCACTGAAAAAACAGTAATAAAAATCAGCTATGTCTGATACTCCGGGCTGTTAAGTATTAATGCTAAGTGTTAATTCCCTTCTTACCTTCTACTAATGGCTATCATGGAATGCCTGCGTGCATTTATAAACACCTAGTAAGCCAATGTTAAGTAAGGTGGGCATCAGTAATGGGCCATTGGTGAGGATGTGAAAGGTCGTCCCATGTGAGGGATTTGGACCAACGGGGATGAGAGCTGAGCTAGGGTAAAGATGGGAATCCTAATTAGCAATGCATCCTAGAATGCACTCCTGCCAAAATCAAATATGGTGATTGTTTCATCCCAAGTCGGACCACGCATGTGCAAGGATCGCGGGTACTAACCGAATACGACAGATGTGCACTAGGATGAAAAAAGAGTATACTTCTAAGTGAAGTGAGAAGGTTTAAATGAACATGTGTTAAAGGAAACCTGTCACCAGGAGACACATTTTGTAGCATCCTCCAGTTCCAACAGAGCATAGTACATGCACTGTCAAAGAGTTTTTGCATAAAACATAGGTTTTACAGAAAAAAAGATATGTTATATAGTACATCTCATTGCCATGTGCTCTGTGACTAGGAACTTGTCCCCTGGAGTTGCTATAGAGAAGCAGGGGGCGTCACTAAGCTGGATGATGGATAGGTGTTTTCTTATATTTGAAAAGGACACACAAAGGTGGCAGTGTATGTACTATGCTCTATCGCAGGGGTAGGGAACCTATGGCTCGGGAGCCAGATATGGCTCTTTTGTTGGCTGCATCTGGCTCTCAGACCTTTATATAGATCTTTTATAGATCTTTAATAAATAGTGATGGCTGCTGTGTGTCTCTTAGACTGATCACTAGACACAGGGAGCGATGTTACCGCTGCCTACGTCCTTTGTACTACCCAGGCGCCATCGCCGCCATCGTCTGAGCCTGGGTCAAAGAGAAGAACATGGGTGCGAAGAGGAGCTGCCTGCAGGGGGCGCTGGTAAGTTTATATTAATTTTTTGTTGTTGTTGTGACTACCTATCTACTGGGGGGCATGTGCTATGGCTACCTATCTACTGGGGCTGGCATGTGCTGTGGCAACCTATCTACTTGGGGGCATGTGCTCTGGCTACCTATCTACTGGGAGTATGTGCTTTGGCTACCTATATACTAGGGGCATGTGCTGTGGCTACCTATCTACTGGGAGTATGTGCTGTATGTGTGTGACCCCGGAACAGGCCTGGGGTCACAATGGGAGGTCAACACTTGGGAAGGAAACACTGTGGAAAGCTTCCTCATAGGCATGAAGCATTAAGATACGGCGGGGAATGCTGGGAGCCACCGGTCTTTATAGGAACCCGGGAAGTGGCAGGGGCAATCAGCGGCACACTAGCTCTTTAAATCTGCGAGTGGCGCCGCGCGTGCGCTGGCCAGCTGGGATAGGAGCCGGAAACAGTTAAGTGAACTTGGAAAGGGGCGCCACCATGGAGAGGGGCACGGGTTTGCCTGCAATCTGAGACGTAGATTGCAGGGGCACCCGTGAGACTGGGACTACCTATCTACTGGGGGGCATGTGCATATGGTACGGCTCTTACGGAATAACATTTAAAATATGTGGCGTTCATGGCTCTCTCAGCCAAAAAGGTTCCTGACCCCTGCTCTATCGGGACGGGGGGTGATAAAAATGGATCTCCTGGTGACAGGTTCCCTTTAGAACTAATGAATCAATATACGGGATCACTCAATATACGCATCACGAGTGATAGTGCAATGAAGCTTTTATAGGTCAGATGTGAACCATCTTAAAATTTGGAATATAAAGACTATTTAATCTCCCCCCTCTTGTGGCAACTTATAAAGTGCAATATTTACACTCACCGGCCACTTTTTTAGGTACACCATGCTAGTAACGGGTTGGACCCCCTTTTGCCTTCAGAACTGCCTCAATTCTTCGTGGCATAGATTCAACAAGGTGCTGGAAGCATTCCTCAGAGATTTTGGTCCATATTGACATGATGGCATCACACAGTTGCCGCAGATTTGTCAGCTGCACATCCATGATGCGAATCTCCCGTTCCACCACATCCCAAAGATGCTCTATTGGATTGAGATCTGGTGACTGTGGAGGCCATTTGAGTACAGTGAACTCATTGTCATGTTCAAGAAACCAGTCTGAGATGATTCCAGCTTTATGTCATGGCGCATTATCCTGCTGAAAGTAGCCATCAGATGTTGGGTACATTGTGGTCATAAAGGGATGGACATGGTCAGCAACAATACTCAGGTAGACTGTGGCGTTGCAACGATGCTCAATTGGTACCAAGGGGCCTAAAGAGTGCCAAGAAAATATTCCCCACACCATGACACCACCACCAGCCTGAACCGTTGATACAAGGCAGGATGGATCCATGCTTCTTCTGCCTACCTTGGTTGTAACGGGTGGCGATTTGAGTCACTGTTGCCTTTCTATCAGCTCGAACCAGTCTGCCCATTCTCCTCTGACCTCTGGCATCAACAAGGCATTTCCACCCACAGAACTGCCACTCACTGGATGTGTTTTCTTTTTCGGACCATTCTCTGTAAACCCTAGAGATGGTTGTGCATTAAATTCCCACTAGATCAGCAGTTTCTGAAATACTTTCTTCCCCATACTGATGCTCGGTTTGAACTGCAGGAGATTGTCTTGACCATGTCTACATGCCTAAATGCACTGAGTTGCCGCCATGTGATTGGCTGATTAGAAATTAAGTGTTAACGAGCAGTTGCACAGGTGTACCTAATAAAGTGGCCGGTTAGTGTATATACCCATAACCCAATTTGGGATGGTATAATAATGTAATAATAAAGTGCAGGGAAATAGGGTAATAAAGTGCAAGGTGCTAAGGGGACCTATGTACATATGCATAGGTGATCATATAATAAACAGATATTTTAAAAAATCAGTAAGAAAATTTTTTTTTTTTTACCTTTAATGTGAGAGGCCTCAACGCCCGCAACAAAGGAGGCCACATTATCTACCGCCTCTATCGCAAGTGTATAATGATTGCCTTGTTACAAGAAACACTTGTAACAATCTTTGCATAAAAATTATATTTCATAGAAATAAAATGCATAACAGTGATAAAAAAGTGCAAAACGTGATACAATTATGTGAATCAACTTAGTTTAGCCAAACTATCTCCAAAAACATCCTAAGGAAATTGTAATATAGTACATTATAAGTCTACTAAAAGTATATAAGTCCACCAGATCTTGATTGCTTCTTGCTTAAAAATAATTACTTCTTGATCAATCCTTATAGCTTTACTCCTTGAAGAGAAGAGCACAGCATCTCTCCACCAAAAGGCCGATCCAGACCACATCCAACACCAGGAGTCAAAAAAAGTCGCCAAAATCCACCATGGAACCCCACCAGTATTTCCCAATCTAGTGAAAGTATACAAAACACAAAAAATTAAAGGGAACCTGTCACCAGGAGACCAATTTTAGCAATCCTCCAGTCCCCTGCAGAGCATAGTACATACACTGGCAATAGTTTTTGTATAAAAATTAGGTTTTACAGAAAAAATCATATGTTTTAAAGTACCTTTCAATGCCACGTGCTCTGTGACTAGACATTTATCACCTGGGAGTGGCTATAGAGGAGCAGTTCCCCCACCACCACCCTTGGGAAACCTCTCCTCCATGTGTCCTTTTCAAATATATGGATAATTCACATCACCCAGGAGCAGGGGGCATGAAGAAACATGGCTCCAATCGACTTTCCCCTTCAAATGGTCTAATAAGTCGACTATTTAGGGACACACATTCCCGCCGACCGCACCTGACTATTTGATCTCAACTATATGCCCATGCTCCGGACTATTAAAAAGGACGTAGAGAGATGGATACAAGTGTCCTTATCATGGTTTGGGAGGATCAATGTCCTAAAAAATGATGTGCTTCCATGTCTCCTATATTTATTCCAAACTATACCAATACCACTTCCTAGGTCATACTTCAAAGAACTCTGACGTAAGACCCAAGCTTTTGTCTGGCACAACTAATAACCTTGCACCAGGCATGCTATTTTGACATTGCATAAACTTGATGGCGGAACAGGGCTCCCTGACTTTTTCAGTAACTATACGGCAATGATAGCCATATACATCTTAGACATCTTTCACAAAAATTCCTCAAAACTTTGGGTGGAGATGGAACTGAACATAATCCCTAACATGCATTGGGAGCATTTTGGTGGTCTATACAGCCCCCTACCACAAATCTCTCACCATTCTTGACCCTTCTCCTGGCATAAGTTTGCACGTACATCGGGGTTGATCAAAACTCCGGGCCTGCTCACACCACTACTGGGTAATCCAGGCATCCGGGGACCCCTTACACTACCATACTCCACCACCACACCCCTGCCTGCTACAAGACCTCATTTCAGACACAGGAGTTCTCAAACCTGATCTCTGCTTCTGTTGCTGACCTCGATTCTCTGCCACCTTCTGCTACGTCCCTGACTCCAATCCTGAGCTGCCTATACTGACCTCCTGCCTAACTACGAATCTAATTCTCCTTTCTGTTTCTGTACCCTGCCTTGCCACTATTGCAAGCAAAGTTGTACCAGTAGAGCGACCTGGTGGTTTCCTGCCGTAGTAAGTCCAACCCGCTTTGCGGCAGGCTCTGGTGAATACCAGGTGCCACTTAGACTCCGCTCCCAGGTATTGGCATACGTCATCACTCGTGGTGGTTCAGTGGGTCCACCACCACCGACCTTGACAATTTGGTTTAGACAATGGAATAATTAATTAATTCATTCATTAATCTTACAGTCAGGATATTTGGTTTCAAGTAATTTTTGCAGGACTGGCATTTTATTGGGAAATTATTGAAGGTTAAATTTTATTATACTAGGCATCTTGCTATTTGTCTTTTCCATATTAACACGAGTGGGCATGGTGAACTCCCCACCCAAGTATGCATGTATCTGGCAAAGGGACCTCAATAATTCATGCACAATGACAAAAGACACTGATCTTGACATATATGGGGTCATTTACTAAGGGCCCAATTCGCATTTTCCCAACGCGTTACCCGAATATTTCGGATTTGCGTCGATCTTCCTTGTATTGCCCTGGGTTTTTGGCGCGCGCGATCGGATTGAGGCGCATCGGCACCGGAATGCATGCGGCGGAAATGGGGGGGGGGGCGTGACGGAACGATAACCCGACAGATTCGAAAAAAAACGCTGCATTTTTTTTTAAAAAAAGTGTCGCGGGACACGCGCTTACCTTCACCCCGGTGCATTCCGGCGGACCTCTGGGAACTTCGGCGCAGCAGCGACATCTGATGGACGTCGGAGGAACTGCCTTAGTGAATCGCTGGAAGACCCGAATCCACCGCAGAGAACGCGCCGCTGTTGGACCGCGTAAGTAAATCTGCCCCATAAATCCTCAATCTCCTGCCGCTTACAAGAATTAAATTACAAGATTCTGACCCAATGGTATATAGAAAGCCGGTAAGGCTGCATAAAATGTACCCCACTTTCCCAGATACTTGCTGGCACTGTGGCAACGCAGTGAGCTCTATGCTTCACTTCGACCTCTACAATAGGGTCTGCTAGGGAACGATCACACCAACCTCCGAATTAGTGCTTCTGTTCATGTTCTCTGGAACTATTGCAAAATACCAAAAAAGCCTTTATTAACCCCTTCCCGACGCGCGCCGTACTAGTACTGTTGTATTAGTGAAAATTAATCAAAAGTCTCTGTGTAGCCATCCTTATAGGATAAATAACAAAGCACATCTCAGCACAGATGAGATGATGCAGAATTGAGAGCTCATGTGCAAAACAAGTGCAACATCCCCCACCAGGGCCTAACCTCTTCCTTGGGGCCTAGAGGCAGCTGGGGCCCAGAATACCGGAGTGGCTGGCAGTTGTGCCCTAGGCACGCTGTGGTCACGGTGCTTGGTGTGGGGACTGGAGGGCTGTCCTACAGCCTGACAGGTCTCCAGCAGATGGTGTGTGCAAGAAATATGGAGGGAGTGGCTGATGCACTGGTTCTCCCTGGGGCACCCCTTTAATGTCTTTAAAATATGTCCCTGGGTAATGGATGGGGAGCCTGTGGTGGTGATACAGCCGGAGGCAATGTTGCGCAAAATAACTCATGGTTCTTTATTGGAACAACTGCAGGCAACAGGCCAAACAATCTTGTAACAGATACCGGATTACAGGATATTCCAGATTACTGGAGTGGTCATGGAGAATGGTCCTCAGGAATTGATTCACCAGCCTGGTACTACCAGGCTGGGAGGAGCTGTGTCCAACTGTGGAAGCTGCAGCTTGTTTCCTGGGTTTAGCTGAGTGTCAGCCCTGATGGTGGACTGACACTCTCTCCCTTCACTCAGTGTGTTCTGGAAGGTGTGCTCTACAAGAAAGCTAGATCCCAAGAGGCCTAGCCCCTCCCTCTTCAGGGGTTTTGTTAACCTGGTCAGGTGGTGGCTAACTCTCCAATCACACTCCCGCTTACATAGGCCAATACAATTGGATGACAATTCACATAGTAATTGTGTTCCCCTGTGGCCAAAAATTACAGTTCCCACTAGTAGCCAACAGTAATAGTGACCCCAGCAGTCAATATTAACTGTGCCTTCAGTAACTCTATCCCCAGGAGACAGTAGTAAGTGTGTTCCAGTAGCCAGTAATAGCAGTACCTCTTTTAGCCTTATCACAGTTACACCCGCGATCCGTACCGTGCCGCGGTTCCCGCTCCCCCAGGTCCATGCTCACCACACCTGGCTCCGGACTCCATGACGATCCCGTCCTGGTCCCATGCCGGCTTCCTCCGAGGCCACGCTCCCGATCCTAGGGTGCTCGCGCCCCCGACTCTTCAGGAATTTAAAGAGCCAGCGTCTTCCTTATTGGCGCTGGCATCCCGGCTCTGCTATATAGCCTGGTGACTCCCAGCATCCCCTGCCGGATCTTCAGTTCATTCTACTGAAGAGAAAGCCTCCCTGAGCGTTATCCTGTGGCGGTCCGGTTATCCTATGATCTTCCGAGGTCCTGCCAGCCGTCCTTCCGAGGTCCTGCCAGCCGTCTGTCACGACTGGGAGTCTGTGGACCCTCTGGACCACCGCAGGAGGTGGTACTAGCCGACCCGGGACCGGGGTCTAAGTGGAACCCGGTGTTCATCAGAGCCCGTCGCAAAGTGGGATGGACTTGCTGCGGTGGGTAACCACCAGGTCATTCCACAGGTGCGACTAGCCCGCGGTGGCTGCCAAAGTAGTAACACAGGAGACAGTCTGTACCCGGAGTGACGGCAGGAGAATAGCACAGGAAGGCACACCAGGACTCACGTCAGGAATCGCAGGAGCTGGCACACAGGAACGCAGGACCACAGGGACGGACTGGCACACAGGAACTCAGGACCACAGGAACGGACTGGCACACAGGAACGCAGGACCACAGGAACGGACTGGCACACAGGAACCCAGGACCACAGGAACGGACTGGCACGCAGGAATCACAGGACCACATCAACGGACTAGCACGCAGGAATCACAGGAACGCAGGAATAACGGGAGCTTTCTCTTCAGGGAAGTTTGAAGATCTGGCACACCAGAACTCACATCAGGAATTGCTGGAGCTGGCACACAGGAACGCAGGACCACAGGGACGGACTGGCACACAGGAACGCAGGACCACAGGAACGGACTGGCACACAGGAACGCAGAACCACAGGAACGGACTGGCACACAGGAACCCAGGACAACAGGAACGGACTGGCACGCAGGAATCACAGGACCACAGGAACGGACTGGCACGCAGGAATCACAGGAACGCAGGAATAATGGGAGCTTTCTCTTCAGGGAAGTTTCAAGATCCGGCAAGAACAATAGGAAGGGGATGGAATTTAAATCTGATCAGCACCAATTATTGGCGCGCTGGCCCTTTATATCTTAGGTCCTGCTAGCCGTCCCTCCTTACAAGCACCGGGAAGAAGAAGGTGAACTCTGACGGACCTCGGCTTGGAAGCAACGGATGCCGGAACTCAGGCGCACAATCTTCATGAATCGCGCCAGACTTCATCCTCGTCGTACCGCCTGAATCAGGGATCGCCACTGGACCAGGTAAGTAAATTTGCCCCAACGACACTCTCAGCTCTGGTAACTCAACTATAACACACGCAGTCAACTCTGCTATAAAGACCTAGTCTATGCACGCTGCATGCTGGAAGGAGCTTCCCGTGTCTGTGCTGGTCTTGTAATGCAGGAGGGAGGTGCAGAAGGCAGAGAACTCTTCATCGTGCAAACAAAAGAAGCTATTCATGAGAAGAATCATAGTCAGCAGATTTACGGCTGGTCCGGGGGCAACCAAAATATAAACCTATATATTTCTTAATAACAGTGAATTAGAGAATGTATTATTTTATTATCCTGAGTATATTTAAGAATCTTGTCTCTGTGGGAATTCCCCATTTAAAGAAATCTACCATCAGAATCAAGCAATATAAACTATTTACTCCAGGTACTACTTAGATCCAGGTACCTTGATTGTGGTGGGCATACATCGGCGCCAGAGAGATAGGAATACATAGTGCTGTATTCCGTAGAAAGATAGGACATATCCTATCTTTATACGGGCTACAGAACAGTACGGTGCCGCACGTGTGCTGCACCGTACTGCTCTTGTTCAGCGCCGTGAGGCCATAGAAGTGTATGGGGGACGTATATACGCAGTATATATGTCGGCCGTATATACGCCCCCCATACGTTCGTGTGAATGTAGCTTTAGATGGTAGAAGCTCAAAACATTGTTACCCTTTTGCTTGCCAGTGTATAGCTGCAATGATAAATGCTTGTTAATCAATCCTGAGCACTATCACCCATTTAACACCTGGACAGAAGTACTGTATAAATAATCCATTGTTAAACCTGAAACATGGCACTGGTCATGTGATCTAAATGTGATCCAGCTCATATGTTTTGTCATATAATCCTGTTGTTAACCGAATGCAAGGAGTGATCCTATATCACATGAGTGATCCTATATTAAGTTGAAAGCACTTTTTCCATGGATGTGCATTGCAAGACTGCTCCTTTTACTATACCCAATTCAAATGGTACGTGAAAGCTATGTAGATAAATCTATATAAAAAAGATTGCATAGTTGCATTGTTGCATTGTCATTAAATGGTCACTAACTTTTCCAAAAACTTTGCTCTGGTAAGATATTAAATTTTTTTTCTTTTAAATTGTACTGTAAGCTTTATTTATGCAAAATGCTCCTCTTTCCACTTACTTTGGTTCTTTATTATTATCCTTTCTTTCCTCCTTGCTAATCGTTTTTTTACTACTTCTTCTAAATTGCATCTTGGTAAAAAGACAGGCAGAAACACATTGGGGGATAATTTACTTACCTGATCCTGTCGCAATCCCCGCTGTGCATTGTCCGACGATCATGGACTCCGGCGTGATTCACTAAGATCGTGCGCCTGATTTCCTGCATGTGTCGCTTCCCCACTCAGGTCCGCCGGAGTTCACCTTCTTCTTCCCGGTGCATGTAAGTGCATTGTCTTGGGACACTATTTAAATGTTAAATCCTGCGCTCAAGTCTGAATCCGTCGGATCGCCTATTAATCGTTGGAATATCCAACGTTTTTGCGGTCCGCGAACCCTTACTAAATGAGCCCCATCAAGTCTTCAGATTACATGGAAGATCTAAGGGGAAGAAGGTGAGGAATTAAGTAAAATGAATGAGCAGCAAGTTGCACAAATTACTATATTCACCTTTAAAGGTGTTTGCCTATTAAAGAAAATTCTCAAATTTCAATCCCCTAGTGATGTTTACACAAAAAAACATCATTTTAACCTCTTACTTTACAATTTTTCTCAGACACTTCATGATTCCTCTAGTTCTGTGTGCTGATGTGGTTAAATTATCAGGGTGTAGGAGTATAAACACTTTCTCTTCTTAACATTCTACTACAGGGGTGCACAACTAGCGGCCCATGGGCCGCATGCAGCCCGCCAGGCAAGAACTGGGGGCAGCAAGGGGGACTAGAACTGAGGGAAGCAGTGGGGACTAGAACTGGTGGCAGGAGGGGGCAACTATAATTGGGGGCAGGATGGGGGAACTAGAACTGAGGGCAGCAGGGGAGGAAATAGAACTGGGAGCAGCAGGGGGAAACTAGAACTGGGGCAGCGGTGGGACTAGAACTGGGGGCAGGAGAAGGGGAGGAACTAGAACTGGGGGCAGCTGCGGAGGAAATAGAACTGGGAGCACCAGGGGTGAACTAGAACTGGGGGCAGCAGGGGGGCTAGAACTGAAGGCAAGGGGACTAGAACTGGGGGCAGGAGAGGGGGAGGAACTAATACTGGTGGCAGGAGGGGGGAGGAACTAGAACTGGGTGTAGGAGGGAGGGGGAACTAGAACTGGGGGCAGCAGGGTCGGAACTAGAACTGGGGGCAGCAGGGGGAGAACTAGAACTAGGCGCAGCAGGGGGGGCTAGAACTGGGTGCAGGAGGGAGGGATGACTAGAACTTGGTGCAGGAGGGGGCTGTCTGAGTAAGGAGATAGAGAAAACCTGAGGGAGGCTAGGTGTCTGTGGAAGGGGGAAGAGCAGTTTTATAGTAGTTATATTCCAGTACATAGGGGATAGTATCATAGTAGTTATATTCTGGTACATAGGGGGCAGAATTATAGTAGTTATGTAACAACAGGCAAAATATGGAGGGTTCAAGCACACGTCATGCAAAAAACTGTTAAAAATAATCCAAGAAAATGGACTACATGGACACACAAACAAACCACGCCAGCAGGAAGTCAGTGAGTGTGTGAGTTTATCCTGGAATTCAAGGCTGGGGGCTAGAGGCAGAGAGCAGAGAAGCTCAACGTCAGACAGAAAAACAAGATGTCTGCTGACCCTAAACTCAGAAGATCCTGGGTCGGGTCTAGGGTCAACCAAAATTGTGTACGTCAGGAATGATAGAGACACGTTGAACTTATATCTGTAAAATGCTGTATTTTTTTAAAAAATACGGTTAATTAGAGAATGTGTTATTTTGTTATCCTGCGTACATTTAAGAAACTTGTCTTTGTGGAAAACCCCTTCAACATCAAGTGTTTTCTTGAAATGAAGTTATTAATTGCAGGGGCATGTGAATGTCCTTGGCCAGTGCCTAGTTTAGGGAGTAGGGGTAGAAATAGTAATTAACAAAGGTTAGTGCTTTGCCCCCTGGCCCGCCAGAAGTGCACAGAGGTGAAGACTGGCCAAAGATTAGCAGTAAGTACAGTATGAGCAAACCTATTAGGGGATTGTACTTACACTTTTAAAGTTTGATATTAGTGGTCAACCCCTTTTATAACCTTCTCTAGAGATTACCCATCAGGTTTAGCTGTGTAGTTTTGGTGTACGACCCTTTCCCCACAAAGTGACTCCCTTTTTCATAGTCATGCTCCTTTTGTCGTACTAGTCATAAAAGTGTCTGAAATCTATATTAAACACTTGATGTTGTATAAGGCATTGCCGAATTCAGTCATAAACAGAATCCACCCACACCTTAGAAATGAGTTCTGCATGCATTCTGAATGTCCCTCCGCCAGTAAGATATCTGCAACATCTCCCAATGGGGCCTAGCCTTTTCTTGTGGCCTAGAGGCAGCTGGGGCCCAGAATACCAGAGTGGCTGGCTAATGCGGCCTTAGGCACACTGTGGTCACGGTGCTTGGTATTGGGACTGGAGGTCTGACCTACAGCCTGGTAGGTCTCCAGCAGGTGGTGTGAGCCCGAAATATGTAGGGAGAGGCTGATGCAATGGTTTCTCCCTGGGGCAACCCCTTAGGTGTATGTAGGATGAATCCCTAGATGATGGATGGTGAGCCTGTAAAGGTAAGCAACCTTATTCAGGGATTAGATGAAGGCACGTTGTGCAATTCAACTTACAGGTCTTTATTCAACTTTAAACCGCAGGCAACAGCCAAACGGTAGCAACAGGTTCAGTAAGCTGAAAGTTTGATGGAGATAGCTGGTCCACAGGAAGGTTGCTCTCAGCCTGGTAGTAGCTTCAGGCTGGGCTGGTAGAGATGGAGCTGAGTCCAGATGGTCCCATCCCTAACCATCTCACCACAACCCCTTTAACCTGATATAATCCAGTTAAAAGTGGTGTGGAATGGAATGATTGACTGGCCTGTGCCTGCCTATTATATATTTGATAGGGAGCCGTTCATGAGCCAGAAGCGACGGCTTTTCTTAGTGAGCCTAAAGAGCCAGCTCACTAAGAAGAGCCGTCATTCCCATCACTATCTCAGACTGAGACCCTGTGCTCCTGCCCGCCAGGGGTTTATAAACTCCCTTGATCAGGTGGTAGAACTCTCCAATCAGCTTCCAGCTTGCTTTACCATATCACAAGAAATATCATTGGACAATAACATTTGGCATTGTTAACTCTTGCCTTCCCAGGCAGTGTTAACTCCCGTCTTTAGTACCCGTCTCTAGAAACTTCGATTGCGGGCATTAACCTCTTACACGGTCACGTCTGCCAGTGCCCCGAGGCTGCGCGGCTTCTTCCGGGAGCCGGGTCCAGCGTAGCATGCTCAGTGTGTTACATAATACAGTCTAAGGCTACATTCACACTACAGTATGGGGGACGTAAATACGGCCGACGTATATACGGCCAACCTGTAAAAGTAAAAAAAAAATGTTAAAAACACTTAATAAAGACATTTATTAATAAAAAGAATTAATTAAATTAAGTCAAAGTCCCCTAAACTCAAACATTCCCTATACATATCTAATAAAGTAAAAAAAACAACAAATCACCAGGAAAAAAACACATATTTGGTATTGCTGCGTCCAAAACAATCTATACAATAACTCACATTATTGGACCCGCCTGCTGAGAGCCCTAAAAACAAAACCCGAAAAACTAGCCAAAAATAAAATCCCTTCACAAAAATGTTCTAAAAAGTGAACAAAAAAAATTATGTACGCCAAAATGGTATCACTGAAAAGAACAACTCAACACGCAAAATATAAGCCCTAAACCAGCTCTGTCAACCAAAAAAAAGATTTTCTCTATTCGTTTTTCTTCAGTAAAATTGTAAAAATATATAAAAAGACTATATAAATGAGGTATCACCATAACCGTAGTGATCCATAGAATAAAGATAATATGTTATTTTTATGGTACAGTGAACAGCCGGTGAAGAAAGGATACCAAAATTTAAGTTTTTTTTCCTAAATACATTTAAGAATTAATAAAATCTCATTAATAAGCTAATGACCCACTTAAATTAAGTATTTGTAAAGTGTATTTAATGTCGCAAAAAATAAGCCCTTATTTATCCAAATTTCCAAAAAAATAAAGATTGTATAGCCCAGGGGTCAGGAACCTTTTTGGCTGAGAGAGCCATGAACGCCACATATTTTAAATGTTATTCCGTAAGAGCCGTACCATATGCACATGCCCCCCAGTAGATAGGTAGTCCCAGTCTCACGGGTGCCCCTGCAATCTACGTCTCAGATTGCAGGCAAACCCGTGCCCCTCTCCATGGTGGCGCCCCTTTCCAAGTTCACTTAACTGTTTCCGGCTCCTATCCCAGCTGGCCAGCGCACGCGCGGCGCCACTCGCAGATTTAAAGAGCTAGTGTGCCGCTGATTGCCCCTGCCACTTCCCGGGTTCCTATAAAGACCGGTGGCTCCCAGCATTCCCCGCCGTATCTTAATGCTTCATGCCTATGAGGAAGCTTTCCACAGTGTTTCCTTCCCAAGTGTTGACCTCCCATTGTGACCCCAGGCCTGTTCCGGGGTCACACACATACAGCACATACTCCCAGTAGATAGGTAGCCACAGCACATGCCCCTAGTATATAGGTAGCCAAAGCACATACTCCCAGTAGATAGGTAGCCAGAGCACATGCCCCCAAGTAGATAGGTTGCCACAGCACATGCCAGCCCCAGTAGATAGGTAGCCATAGCACATGCCCCCCAGTAGATAGGTAGTCACAACAACAACAAAAAATTAATATAAACTTACCAGCGCCCCCTGCAGGCAGCTCCTCATCGCACCCATGTTCTTCTCTTTGACCCAGGCTCAGACGATGGCGGCGATGGCGCCTGGGTAGTACAAAGGACGTAGGCAGCGGTAACATCGCTCCCTGTGTCTAGTGATCAGTCTAAGAGACACACAGCAGCCATCACTATTTATTAAAGATCTATAAAAGATCTATATAAAGGTCTGAGAGCCAGATGCAGCCAACAAAAGAGCCATATCTGGCTCCCGAGCCATAGGTTCCCTACCCCTGGTATAGCCAATAAAAAGGGACAATGCATAATCTGCTCTGAATGGCGCAGCTTCCCTTCAATGCCCTGGCGTGTGCCCATACAACAGTTTACTATCACATATGGAGTATTGTTATACTCAGAAGAAATTGGGTATCAAACTTTGTGGAGCGTTTTGGTATTTTATCCACTGAGAATTTGTAGATTTTTTGAAAAACACATTCATTTAGCCCAAAAAAATGTAAATTTCAAAATTGCCTCTGATTTTGTTATATCTCTTGTAAAATAATTAAAGGGGTAAAAAACATCATGAAAGTTGTTTTACATACATTAAGGGGTGTAGTTTTTATAATGGGGTAATTTATGGGGTTTTACTTTTATTTAGGCCTCTTAAAGTGACTTGAAATCTAAGCAGGTCCTGCAAAAGCATGATTTTGTGTTTTTATGAAAATCTGAGAAATCATACCTAAAGTTTAAAGCCCCATAACATGTAACAGAAATGAGAGAATAAAAAAAAAACATGGATACATAAAGCAGACATTTGGTTAATGTTAGTTATCAAGTTTTTTTGCTGTTATGACTACGTATGGAAAAAGTAGAACATTTTCAATTTCAAAAATCAAAACTTTTTCCAAATTTTCACCAAATATCTGTTTTTTTTCATAAATAAACGCAACACATACCAACAAAATTTTTCAACTAACATGAAGTAGAAAGTGTCACGAAAACAATTTCAAAACCACTTGGATATGTTAAAGCGTTCCGAAGTTATAACCACTTTTAGTGACACAGGGCAGATTTGAAAAAATCACCTGTGTCAGGAGGGTGAATAGTGGCTTTGGCGTTAAGGGGTTAATGTTTGGTTTTCAACACTACATGAATCCTTCTGGACATGCTCTCTATAAGATTCAAGCATGCCTCAAACAATATCTGATCCCAGGTCTCTTCTATATGTTCCCAATGTTGATGTATACTGGTTGACTCTGTATACAAAATGGGTCTCCTGGTGATACGTTCCCTTTAATCAGGTTGTAGATACTTTTTAATGATTTGTCTATAAATTCAGAAATATAGTCAAATATAGCAGAGGACCAGGGATAGATTGGGGGGAAGGGGGAATGCCATTTAAATTTTCACCTCAGGCAGCAAAAAGACTAGAATCAGCCCTGACTGTATCCACTATTAAAGGGGTTTTCCCATGAAAGAAAGTTCTCAAATTTTAATCCCCTTGTGATGTTTATACAATAAAGATAATGTTTAACCCCTTACTTTACAATTTTACTCAGTTTTATTGTTCTTTTTTTGCTCGTATAACTTAGTGATTGTCAGTGTAAAATTCCAGTGTGGACTCTATGAGTAGACAAGAAGACACTTCATGATTCCTCTGTGACATGCTGTGTGCTGTCAATGTGCTTTGATTATCAAGATACAGGTTTTATCTATACTTTCATTTAGCTTCTGAACAGTCCACTATTCTATTTGACACAAAAAAAGAGAGAACAGACATATCAGAGTCATGAGATGGATACACTCCACAAACTCCAGCTCTGCTATCTCACTTATAGAACACACAGGCAGCCTGCTATGCCTCCCTCCCCTCACATAAAGGCGTTATCTTGTCTGTAGCTAGTAGAGTAGGTCTCTGCACACTGCAGATGTGAAAAGTGAATTAAAGAATGTGTTATTTTGATAGATTAGATTGTGTTGAACGCAATCGGATTGTGTAGCAATTGCGCCGGCTTTCACAAGACACAAATTGGGGGCGGGCCGTCGGATGATCCGATGGATTCAGAGTTTAACCCCTTAACGCTCTGCGCCGTAGCTCTACGGCGCAGAGGTATAAGGGATGTATGAAGAGGGCTCACGGGCTGAGTCCTCTTCATACAGAGGTGGGGGTTTTTGCATTTTGCACAAAACCCCCACCGCTAATAACCGCGGTCGGTGCGCGGGCGCCGCCATCTTTTTTTCGATCGCCCCGCCACGTCATCGGGGGGTGGCGATCGGTTACCATGGTAGCCTCGGGTCTTCTCTTGACACGAGGCTACATGGTTTATGCAGGTTCGTTACAATGAGCCAGTGGCTCATTGTAATGTAAGACCTGCAAAAACGCCATATATTGCAATACTGTAGTATTGCAGTATATGGTAGGAGCGATCTGATCATCTAGGGTTAATGTACCCTAGATGGTCTAAAAAATAGTGAAAAAAAAAAGAAAAAAAAAAGTTTAAAAAATAAAAAAAATTAATAAAATATTAAAAGTTCAAATCACCCCCCTTTCCCTAGAACGGATATAAAACATAACAAACAGTAAAAATCACAGACATATTAGGTATCGCCGCGTCCCAAAATGCCCGATCTATCAAAATATAAAAACGGTTACGGCCGGCGGTGACCTCTGAGGCGGGAAATGGCGCCCAAATGTCCGAAATGCGACTTTTACACCTTTTTACATAACATAAAAAATGAAATTAAAAATGATCAAAATGTCGCACAGACCTCAAAATGGTAGCAATGAAAACGTCGCCTCATTTCGCAAAAAATGACACCTCACACATTTCCGTGCGCCAAAGTATGAAAAAGTTATTAGCGTCAGAAGATGGCAAAAATTTTTTTTTCTTTTTTGTACACATTCGTTTAATTTTTGAAAATGTATTAAAACACAATAAAACCTATATAAATTTGGTATCACCGCGATCGCACCGAACCAAAGAATAAAGTAGGCGTGTTATTTGGAGCGAAGAGTGAAAGTCGTAAAAACTGAGCCCACAATTTTTTTCAATTTTTCCACATTTGGAATTTTTTTTCAGCTTCGCAGTACACGGCATGTTAAAATAAATAACATTACGGGAAAGTAAAATTTGTTACGCACAAAATAAGCCCTCACACAGGTCTGTACACGGAAAAATGAAAAAGTTATGGATTTTTGAAGTTGGAGAGCGAGAAATTAGCCGAAAAACCCTCCGTCCTTAAGGGGTTAAACATTTCAAATTGTGTCGCAAGCCAAGCCCTTACATGGGAAGAAGAAGGTGAACTCCGGCGGACCCGAGTGGGGAAGCGACACATGCAGGATCTCGGGTGCACAATCTTCATGAATCGCAGCAGCTGTGTAGGATTGTCAGACAACGCACCTCTGGATCCCGCAAGGACGGGTAAGTAAATGTGCCGCAGTGTCTGCTGCTTGATGATAAATCTGGTGTGGTTTAACACTGTCTCCATGTAGTTCACTCATAGGACAATGTAACAGAGAGTCACAGCACGCTGGTGCAAAATTTTGCATGACTGTTGGGTAATGCCAATATTTTCTGTAAATTTGATGACCCCCTATGATGTAATTGTTCAGTGGCATTTATTTCATTTTCTTTTTCTGCTGCCCTGTCAGCTTCTTCCAACCTGTTTCTGCAGGTTTGGCAACACAAACATTTTAACAGTTACTAAACACAAACTCTAAGTTGTTGCATATAAATCACTATTATGCCCACACTCTAGCCACAGCACCCACAGAGAATCCAATATAGTCACAATGTGCATCTATTGTAGCCAGTATAGTTACAATTCCCCCATAGTAGCCAATATTGTTACAGAGACCCCACACTTGCCAATGTTGTCACAGGGCCCCCATAGTAGCCGATGCTGTCACAACTCCCCCACAGTATTCAAAATGGTAAAAGTACCCCACAATAACAATATAGTAACAATGCCCCCACAGTAGCCACTATAGTAACAGGGCACCAAAGTTAGCCAATATATTAATAGGGACCCCACAGTTGTTAATATAGTCACACTGCCCCCACAGCAGCCCAAATTCACAGTAAAAAAGTTAAAAATACATATCTTACTCTTCCTTGCGCCTGTGACACATGTGAATTGTGGTGACGTCAGCATGTGTCTGCCGGTGACAGGTCAGTTCCCGCCATAGGCCTCAGAGGCCTTTTAAACAACGCATTTGGATGTTTCATTATACGTTGTCTGCAGTACATCTCCTACATTTCACTGGTGATCAGACAAGTGAAATGAAATCTTTTAAAATGAATCTCATTGAACCTGAAGGGCTACTGCAGTGGCTCCAAGAGCCCCTCCGTGCTGTCGATTCACAGACTGTTACAGTCTGCAAGGAGCACTTCCCCCTCCTACTGTGTGCTGAAACTTCCTGTGCTGTAGTGACATTACATCAGGCAGGGGGAGGGGATAGTGTTAAGGGAGCATAGGGGGAGACAGTGTTACAGCCTGTGACTCTGCGGCACGGAGGGGTTCTGGGAACTCATATAGAAGCCTTTCAGGCTCATTATTATAATTGTAAAAGTTGATTTTAGAAGGAAGGAGGCAATTGATAACTGAATATTACCACAATCATGGATCTATGAGTAAGTGTCCCTGTTTATCCATGTTTTTGATGGTAGATTTCCCTTAAACATCCTGCAGCCTCCCTTCAGTAATGAAAAAGTCCAGCAGCCTCCCTTCAGTAATGAAATATTCAATAGCCTCCCTTCAATAAGAAAATGTCCCCACAGGGCACATTACTTACCTTCAGCGATCCTTGCAGCTTCCCTCTTCTCCCTCGTCTTGCAGCATCAGTGTAGGCATACACAGACATACAATTTATTAGAATATGCAAAGAAGAAAGAAACAAAGAGCACAGTGCCTCGTGTGATATCGTCAGAACAGATGGTAAGGGAAGAGTGCAATGTTGCTCACCTGATTCCCACTTGATGGTATGCAGAGTATTACCCAGATATGGGGGTCCTCAAGGTCTTGGTCGTTCGTGCAGCTCCCAGGGCTCCAACAAAAAAAGGGGGGAAGCTGAACTTGGGCGCTAAACAGACCTATTATGGTGGAGTGTCTACACCAGACTGCAAGAAAATAATTGCAGTAATAAATTACATTTATTAAAAATCAATACAAGAAGACATTTTACATAAATAAATAAATAAAATAAAATAAATAAATGTAGATATACTACAGGTATAAACAAATTGTCCACAAGGGAAAGTGACGCATTTCGGGATGAATTCCATCTTCAGACTAAAATTGGGACAAATGATGTATCAAGGTAACAACTGGGTATATAAAGCCAAACCTCCAGTAATGTAAAGGAATGGCTAGAAGATAAAATAAGAATATTGGAAAAAGGTCTATCTTTTTGTCCCGCATCTATGTCCAATGACTTTGAGCTCTTTGTAGACCTCAATAAATTTATTAGAAAACTGACTTTGAAGAGACACTTCAATATTCAGAAGGATACCATACGTGAGGCCAATGCCCCCCTCCCCCCACTGACACCTTTATAGCTACGGCCTCTGAACAGCCAGGGGCATCGGTTATTCATACCAATCTTAAACTAAAATCCATCTTTTACCCCACCCACCACAAGGGCAACTATGTAGAAACTTTCTTCTCCTTTGTCTCAACAGATTTCCACTCTCTCCATACCCAGACAAAGAACCAATATCAGCAGAAACATAATATGACAGCCTTGGAAAAGAAAGCTCTTTCACAACTAATAATCAAAGCAGCAGACAAAGGTGGGGGGATTGTGGTACTCAATAGAACTGACTATGTGAAAGAATCACTCAGACTCCTCTCTGATACTACTTTTTACACTAAACCAAATAGCAACCCTACCACCTCCTTCAAAATGGACCTATATGAGCTATCGGAAGAGAGTCATAGATTAGGCATTTTAAGCAAAAAGGAACTCAACTATCTGAAAATAGAGGAGCCGGCCACAGCCCTATTTTATTATTTACTGAAAATCCACAAAAACCTTAATAACCCCCCTGGTCGACCTATCATTTCAGGGATTGACACATTGGGGGTCATTTACTAAGGGCCCGAATCACTTTTTTCCGACGGGTTACCCGAATTTTACAGTTTTGAGACTATTTTCCCTTAATTGCCTCGGGTTTTTGGCGCACACAATCAGATTGTGCCTCATCGGTGCCGGCATGCACGCGACGGAAACCGGGGGACGTAGCCGTAAGAAAACCTGACGGATTCTGAAAAGCCGCCATATTTTTAAAAAAAGTGTCGCTTGACACGCGCTTACCTGCACCCAGGGTAGCTTGGTGTACTCCAGAGAACTCCGACGGACCTAGTGGACATCGGGCGCACTACCTTAGTGAATCGCCGGAAGACCCGAATCCTCCACATAGAACGCACCACTGGATCACAACAGGACCAGGAAAGTAAATCTGCCCCATTAACTGCTAATTTGTCCCATTATGTCGATGTTTTCCTACAAACATATATCCGTAAATTACAGTCTTTCACACTAGACACTTCAGACCTGCCATACTAGGTTTGTTTAGTGTCCCAGTTCAGCTCCCCCCCCCTTTTTTTATGGGCATCTTTTCCCGCAGTTTTTGTATCATATAATTGATTAGGAGAGTGTCGGTTTAATTGAGTTTTTAATGCATTTTGAAACTAATTACAACAGCTTAGGAGAGTTGATTTGCCTTATTTCATTACTGTTAACATTTGTGTTTACAAAGTGCAATATAAATGTCGTTTTAATGCATGTGTTAACATTGCGTTTACTATGCGTTTTGTAAATTCAAATGTTAAAAGTAATGAAATAAGGCAAATCACCTCTCCACAGCTGTTGTAATTAGTTTCATAATGCATTAAAAATTAAACATGTTAAATCCCAAATTAACAGTAGTGTCCACATAACCCCCTCACGTGCCTTGTGTTCATGTGTATTTGAGACATTTGCAACAAAAAGTCTCAAAAAGAAGCCAAAATTTGCACCTGCCAGGATAGGAAAAACCAAACATGTATCACAAGTAAAAGACAGGATCATACATAAGGTGCAAAAACTAACCACCAAAAGTCTCTAAAATTCACCTCAGAGAGACCAAGCTATGATACATGTGCCCCTATGACTTCATGAGGCGGCATAGATGTGCCCTGCCTGCACACAGTGCACATGCATACAATTGATTCTTTTCCACTTTCATGGACCCAAAGTCTGGCAGACTGCGGGTCCCCTCCATACCAGGGCCTGGTCTCGATCAAACCCCCAACAACCACGATCATTAAACCCCTGATGGTAGTTTCCTTAGGCTGTGTTCCCACATTCTGGTTTTGAAGCAGATGTTCCCAAACTAAAACCAGGAGTGTGATGACAAAAAAGAAAAGGAATAGGAACTTGTAAAGCTTATTGCTGCTGAGACACAGTCAGTTTTAAAGAACACATAAATGCTAATATACAGTATGACCACATGCCTATGCAGGTGTTATGGGGTAGTGTGTCCTTCTGTAATATGTGGTCCTAGACTCACATTCCTGGGATGTGTAGTAATAACTTGTGGAGCTGCAGTTAATTCCACAGCAAGGAGACTGTAAACAGAGATATTTTCTTTACCAAATAAGGATTTGTTAATTAATCAGGATTCAGCATACATATGTTTATTAGAGGGATCATCCCAATGCCAGCTTGTTTTATCTAGGTCCTGGGCATGGTTATTACTGTTTCCCAGCATTGCTACTTAGTGTTCATATGTAGGGTGCTATATACTGTACATCTTCAGAGTACATAGATTATGGAGGCTGTTCAATAGTCTACACATCCTCTATGGCCAGTGATTAGCCCATCATATAAACGTACACAGGTGGGGTATACAGGCTATATACCGAGATTCTTGATCCCAGCCACAGTCTTAGTTTATTGACTTCCAGCCCTCAGTGATTTCCATAAAAAGAAATGTATCCTCTCTCTAAATTTGGGCATGAGTGGAACATTCACAAGAATGTCTTGAATCCGAGCCCCTGGGAGGAGGAGGAGGAGGGGGAGCGGCAGCGGAGACATTGGATGGTGACTGTGGCAGAACAGTATCCACCAGGGGGATTCCCTCTAACCTGCTTCTTCCTTACACGACTCTCTGGGGCTGCATTTCACAGAACATTTCCCAAGTTTAGTCGGGAGCACAGGCTTCACATTTCCTGACCTCCGCGTCTATTTTCTTGTTAGGTTTCTCCTCTCATCTGGTGCTCGATCCCTCAGAATCAGCCGTCATGTCCAGGGTGGCCAGGTACCGGCGGCAGGTGAGCGAGGACCCAGACATAGACAACTTGCTGTCCACATTGTCCCCGGAGGAGATGGAACAACTGCAGAAGGAGCTGGATGCCGGGGACCCTGATGCTGGAGTGTCTGCAGGGCTGCGCAGGGACCAGACCGAGAGGGCGTCCAGTCAGAGGGAGGCCGAGAGGGAGAGCAGGAGACTGGCGCAGGCTGAGGTAACATCTCTCCCTACTTGTCGCATCATGTGTCAGTGGCTGCCTCCATATTCAGAGAAATAAACCAACACTAAACTCTCTATTAATTCCCACATTTTACAACACTTTGAAATTCTTCTTAGGATTCAACTCTATCATTGTGCATATGTTTTTATTTTTAAAAGTGGTGCCTTTACCTGGTATAGTTCAGTTGTTGTGCCATACTTGTCATTCTGCAGAATATGGGGCACACTCAGGGTGGGACTGGATCACTAAAATAAAAAGACCCTAGTCCAAGGTAAGATCTAGTTATTTAGAAGAAGGCAAGGACTAGGCTACACATGTGTATCTTTCAGTCAGACAATATTTCTATGTAGCTGTACCATGGGACCCTAGGATTTTACTGATGGCCACTAGGTACATAATGATGACAATGTGATCACTGCAATATGCCCCAGTGCCTCCACAGGACAGAATAGCTTTGTTCTACTCTGTTTTCCTTCTTCCATTGTTCTGCTTCATTATTTCTTCATGAGTGGAAGTCTAGGTAGGATTATTACACCTATGGCTAAATTCCGTTTGGTTTTATCCCAACACTGTGTGACATTTAAGGCTACTTAAACACAAGAAATGGATTGTGCAGGCCAGGGAGTCAGGGAGATAGCTGTGACGGTGAAGGAGATGCACAGCAAAGTCAGTTAAGGGAGATGTATCAAGCTGTCTACCCGTGAATACTGGAATTAGGTCCCTTTCATACAGTCCTTGTGGGAACATATAAACGAACCCACTCGGCTGCGATACAGTGACCACACATGTGTTCCGCCGTACCATGCTTGGGGAAGAGATAGAGCATGCTCTATTTTTCCTTGTACGTACAGGCGGGTGCCATGCATTGCTCTGGAGAGGGGAGGGGTGAGCAGCGTTCATCCCTCCTCCTCTCCAGCACGCTGCCGTATGCTCACCAGGCCTATGACCGGATGAGCATTAATCAATGTGAAAGTAGCCTAATTTGCACCCGAAATACTGTGCACCACCATAATTTAGGGTTGTAAAACTTGCAAAACTACTTTGCACTGTTCTAATAACTGCGACATTAATACATCTCCCCCACTGACCACAAAGTCAGATCGATGAGAAATGAGGAGGTTGGAGTTGCGGGACTGAAGTAGACCATTGGCAAAAGGTTACTTCATATAACCAAATCATGGTTTTGGGATTCAAAGGAGAAGTACTTGAAGAGGATATTTCAGTAAGTACTCCAAAGTAAAGTTGAGGAATGAAGTGGCCACTAGTAGCACCGTAGCCTCCTCAGATGATCAAGACTAAATGCTACAGCAGATGCCTGAAACATACGATTCCAGATGTTTTGTAGGGAAAGTTTTAGTTCTTTTTGGTATCTTTTTGGATGGTCAGTTGGTCAGTTTTAATGGTTTCATTTATCAGCGAATAGTAATAAAAAAAACAGCTGTTCCTTATTGGTCTTATAAATAGGTACATACGACCTCACATAAAAAACAACACACAATAGATTCCAATAACTTAAAAAATTTAAGCCATTTATTAAAATGAAGTAAGTCCTTGAATTTATAGTGTGTAGTACAACCTTTACTAACAACAACCTGAAATAATTGTTTCCTGAATTATTTTATCAGTTTCTCACGTCATTGTGGAAGAATTTTGGCCTACTCTTCTTAAAAGCATTGCAGCTCAGTTGATTGTGGTTTTGTGGGCATTTGTTTATGCCAAGCTCTCTTAAGTCACTGCTTTTCAATTGGGTTGATGTATGCACTGTCCATTGCAACAACTTGATTCTTTTCTTTTTTTATCCATCTGTTGTAGATACACTGGTTGACCTGTGGCATGACCTACTTTTGGTAAAGCCTTAGCTTTTGGATAGATAGAATGTATCAATCAGTTTTTGGTCAACTCAATGGCCCACATTCATTAAAGCATTTGAACATGTTTGCACTGAAACAAATGTCTGCACCAGTATTGTATCGCGGCAGCAATATGCGCCACAAAATTCTGCTTCTAAAGGGGCGTTTGTGTGCAGAGTCGGACCATGCGACTTGACAGAATTCTGTTGCACACTCTGTTAAAGGTGCAACAAAAAGTTGGAGCAAACTTCCTGAGCAGTGCAGGGATCACCATATTAATAAAGAACATGCGCCACTTTTGATTAATCTGCCACACTCTGCACACTCCACAGGCAAACAACAAATAGTGTTGTTTGCACTTCTTTTCATAAATGTGACCCAATGGCTGCAAAGTTTCTACAAAATGTCAAAATCATCACCGCTCTATCACTTTGCTAAATGGTAATCTAGTATTAAGCAAATTAAAACTAAACATTACCTATACTCCTCTTCATCTTGATCCAGGCGCTGGTCTTATTTAATCTTGACACGTAGGTATCGCCCCTAGTGCAGGGACCGGTGCTCCAAGCTGTTAATTATTCACACCTCTCGCGTGATGTCACCTCCCTCTCCAATGTTGCAAGAGGGAGGTGACGTCACCCGAGAAGCGTGAATTTACGCCTCATGCTCGATTGATGCCTCTCCGAGCACGGAGGTGTGAATAATTAACAGCCTGGAATGCCGGATATCGCGTCCCCTCTCTCCTAGCTGCTTTTTATAGGCAAGTATGTTTAGATTTATTTTGTTTAATACTTATTGTAGCTTTCCTTTAAGGCCCCTTTCCCATGACTGTACGAACAGCAGCTAGCATTACAGCCATAATAGAAATTCAGAGTGGACATGCACAATGAGAAAACCATGCCGCAGCCAGAAAGAAGATAGAACATACTCTATCGTGTGCCGCACATATGGTGCTGCTGCATGAATTCCTTTGGAGAGAGGTGTTGTGAGGAGCTCTCCCCTTCTCTAGCCGAACGCATGCTACACACAAGTTCTGGCATGGACAAGCATAGATGTGTGTGAAAGGAGACTTTCAGTTGGCATAAAATTTGAGATGATATGCTGTGTTTGGTTTTTTTGGCCAAACGTGTGCAGTATGGACAGACATCTTAATTTCATGTATTCCTATACAAAGCATTGCTACTCTATCACTCTTTCTGAAAAAGATTCATTATCTAATGCACAAACTCTAGCAAGTCCTTCTACTCATCTCCTTCAGTATCGCCCCCTCCCCTCCTTGTGTAATGCTCACAATTAATTCAGTTCATCTCCCTCAGCCTTCCCTGTGTGTAGTGAGAACAACACATCCTCCTCAGCCACACCACCTAACTTCTCTGTGTAGTACAATGCAGCACAGAAAGTTTTTTCCATCCTCTGCCACCTTTTTAGTAAAGACAGAGGGGCAGATTTACTTACCCGGCCCATTCGTGATCCAGCGGCTCGTTCTGTGCGGTGGATTCGGGTCTTCCGGCGATTTACTAAGGTAGTTCCTCCGCCGTCCACCAGATGTCGCTGCTATGCTGAAGTTCCCCGAGGCCCGCCGGAATGCCCTGAAATTCACTGGCCTATACCTGGTGAAGGTAAGCGCGAGTCCCATGCCACATTTTTTTTTTAAATGCGGCGGTTTTTCCGAATCCGTTGGATTTTCGTTCGGCCACACTCCCCCGATTTCCGTCGCATGCATGCCGGCGCCGGTGCGCCAAAATCTAATCGCGTGCGCCAAAATCCAGGGGCAATACAGGGAAAATCGACGCAAATCGGAAATATTCGGGTAACACGTCGGGAAAACGCAAATACGGGGGTCTGCATCTTGCTTACAGGACCCTTAGTAAATGACCCCCAGAATGTTGTGATACATTTATCTAGAGCCATATTTACATATTTACAGCTCATACTGCCCTAGGCGCCCATTACGGGCCCTTAGTAAATGATCCCCAGAATGTTATGATACATTTATCTATAATCTAGACACGGGCTTAATTTGCTATATCGCAAGTTGCAGTCAAAAAGGCCACTGGATTCACCATCTCAATCTTAAACATATGTATATAGGTGAGGGCATATAAAACATAACTTTTACTATTGCGGTTAAAAGAAAACAACACCAAAGTGAACCATCACATGAAAATATAAACCAGAGATAAAAGCTGACCAAAGTCAATAGGTTGGTTTCTCTGTAGGATACAACAACCATCCAAGTTAGATGCAAACACAAACAGCATAAAGTATATGAACTCTGATAGCCTAATAGAACGTTTTGCCAACCTGTAAGGGAAAAGGTGGATCCCTAAGCAAACACATACAGCATCATAACTATAGACTCTGGATGGGGAAATATATCAATAAATACTTTAGGTAAAAAGAAAAATTGGTCAGATCTCACCCATCCCGAGGTAGGACCAGACGAGGGTTGTAGATGATGGGTCTCAGGCACATCTAGGTCAGGAATAGGTGGATGCGCTGCCCCTAGTAAGCCCTCAACTCCACTCGCCCTAGTTCCCAGATATAGCTCCCGTCCTTACAAGGACAGTCCCAGGTGTTCCCTAGTCATGGACTTGCCCTAGTAGGCCCTATAGGTGCTATATTATTGTGTTTGCATCTAACTTGGATGGTTGTTGTATCCTACAGAGAAACCAACCTATTGACTTTGGTCAGCTTTTATCTCTGGTTTATATTTTCATGTGATGGTTCACTTTGGTGTTGTTTTCTTTTAACCGCAATAGTAAAAGTTATGTTTTATATGCCCTCACCTATATACATATGTTTGATACATTTATCTAGAGCCATATTTACAGCTCATACTGCCCTAGGCGCCCATTAATGGCCCTTATACACTGGATAACTGGACATCTATGAATGATATTCAACAATTCTGATGCTATAGTGGACATCTCACATGCACCCCAATTCATATAGACTGTGACCACCTTATGCCTTACATTCAAAATGCTATAACCCCCATGTTCCCCCACTTACATTGAATTTTCCACTGTTCCTATTCAACACTATTACGCTCTACACTCTGTATCTGCACACCGATATACTCCCCTACGGTCCCACTCCTGAAGTCAGTTTAAGAGAACATTTCACCACCTCTATCAACCCAAACTCATTGCATGACATGAGGTTTATGAAGGTGGTCCTATTCAAGCTCTTTGTTTCTGTTACTTTATAATATGACTCCCAGGACCACTTATGCTGTAGTTTATGACTTACTGTCAGTCTGCGATGGTAATCTGGGCTTGGATGGGATTAAAAAAAGACATTAAAAAATGCTCCTTAGTATGACCCTCTGTAACTGGACACTCTAGACCACAGGTATCATTCACAAAGCCCAAGGGCCAAATCCGGGCTGCAAAATGTTGTTATCCGCCCTTCTCCCTATTGTTACTCCATTACTCACCTCCCCACAAACTTTAACAGCAGTCCTGTTCTTCTAGTTTCTTCAGAGTTTGTACGTGGCTCTGAAGATGCAGACCCCCATGTTAAAAAAAAAAAAAAAACATTCTGAAAAAGATTTTAATTTAATACCTTTTTAAAAGTGCTCTAAAAAGTGATATTAAAAAATGTTACACACTCCTAAATAAGACCACTAAAAAGAACAACTCTACTTACAAAAAAATAAGTCCTTAACCAGATTTGTCAGCCAAAAAATAAAAAGCTGTGCATCTGAAAAGACAGTGATGCTAAAATGAATAAGATTTTTTCTCCAAATTATTTTTTATTGAGTAAAATAGGAAAAAAAAAAATCTACCATATATAAATGAGGTATCTCTGTAATTGTTGTGACCCAATAAATTAAAAAAAATATAGTATTTTTATGGTATGGTGAACGGCCAAAAAACAAAACAAAAAAATCTTACCAAAAATTAAATATTTTCATTTTCTCCACCAACAAAGAGTTAATAAAATCTTATCAATTAGCTATAGATGCCCCAAAATTATGTAGCAGAAAAGTACATCTCATGTGGCAAAAAATTAACCCCTATAAGTCCACAATAAAAAAAAGGAGAAAATTGTAGCCTGTACAATTTGACAATGCAAATCTGCTCTAGATTGAGCCTCCTTCCATTCTATGTTTACCACTACATATGAGGTGTACATTGTAGGAGATATTGGGTATCAAACTTTGTGGAGCCTTTTTAATTTATCCATTGCACATGTTTAATTTTCTGCCCAAAACGGATGTATTGTCCAAAAATATAACAATGTGTAGACCGCACCTCCATTTTGTTTTAAACCCTATAAAGCATGTAAAGGGTTAACAAACTTCTTAAAAGTGCTTTTTCCATAATGGGGTGATATACGAGTCTAGGTATTATTTAAGCCTCCCACAGTCAATTAAAGGTTGAGCAGGTCCATCTAAATACGAAGTTTGAAGATTTTCCCAAAAATTTGAAAAATGGCACACAAATTCTAAGCTTCATAACATTCTATTAAAATATGTGTTGTCTTAAAAAACCATGGCAACATAAAGCAGACATTTGGGTAATGTAAGTTATGAATTAATCTGCTTCAAAAGTAGAGAACTTTGAAAATAAAGAATTTTGAAAAATTTTTGCCACATTCGTTTTTTTCAATAACTTAACACAAAAGATATCATGCAAAATTTTAAACAATATGTCATGAGAAAACAATCTCAAAATCCCCTGCATATGTTAAAACGTTCTAAAAGCCATAACCACTTCTAGTGAGACAGGGCGGATTTTATAAATGAGGCCGCGTCCTTAAAGGGGTTCTCCAGTGGCAAAGATAGACCTCACTTTACTTTATCTCCCCACACTTATCACTTCACTAATTCAGTGTCATTAAAGGGGTATTCTCATCTGGGCATTCACATTCAGTTTCATATATCTGCCATATTTAAACATTTTTTCAATTGGATGTTATTAAAAAAAATGTTCGTGTGTGAAGATAATTTCTCATAAATGTAGTCATGTTGTCCCTTAGAAACAGGATGGCTTCCTCGGATACGACCACATCACATTTTGGCAGTGGTGGCCAGACATGCTGTAATGAGTCCTGCCTGACAACCTGGATTCAGCGATCATTACCACAGGACAGCTGTGGGACATGTAGTAACTCCCGGACATTTCATATACAAAAACCTTTTGTGTTTTTGAGCAATCCCTCCAGCAGAGGTGCCGTATCGAAGGACACAGTCTTGTTTCTAAGGGACCATATGACTACATTTATGAGAAATTATCTTCACACAGGAACATTTTTTTTAATAACATCTAATTGAAGAAATGTTTATATATGGCAAATTAATGGAACAGAATGTGAATGCCCAGATGAGAATACCCCTTTAAATCTTCTGCCACCTCTTCATGAAATCAAAGTCATTTCTGTGCACTGCCAGCTCCTGCTACACTTACAGTTTCAAATAAAGTCACTGAGGAGCTAAATTAGATATAACACCCCAAAAAAAGAGGTTGAAATGGGATCACAGGTATAATTGGGGAAAAAAAATAAAATATAACTTTTATTAGTAATAATTAAGAACACTCCAATGTGTGAATCAGTGTGGCCATAAGTTTGAGGTTTATGACACACGGTCACAGATAATCATAAAAAGGACTTCCATAGGTCAGAGAGCGCACCTTGTGCATAAAACATGCTTTAAGGTGCTATTAGTTGGCTCACAAAGCGCAGGTCTATTGTGGCATATAGGGATGCTAAACTTATGTTGTCAGCACAAGTTATTGCGATCTAGCAAACAATGAAGCTCCCTGCATCTCCCTGTATGTATGCAAGTCCTAGTGTACTACAGCGATTGACAATATGTCCTATGTTCTCATCTCTCCACCTCTATGCCTTTTGCCCCCGATAACAGGGCTCTTCAAGAGAAACATAGAGGATGCAACTAAATAGAATGTTTGTTACTAAGCATTCAAGTGGAAATACTTACAGTTTCCACAAAAACGACCTGCTTGCTTTCTCTGCTCTCCAGTCGCTCATGAGCAGTCAGCTCCCTGTTCCCTGCTGTAACCATAACTGATTTAATGAGCCGTTCAGAGTTTTACTGTAAAGACCTGCAGGGAACAGGGAGCTGACTGCTCGTTCCCCTGTGTGAAGAAGCTGTGTGGACCAGGTGGATTGTGGGAGATGTAATCTTAGTAGAATAGGGGAAGACATCTTAGAGTGATGCAGCTGCAGAAGTGACCCGTGAAGTGACAAGTGAAGGAAAAGAAAGTATACAGCCCAGGGTGGTGAGCTAAGGGTGTGTAACTATAATAAATGCAAAAGAACTGGTTAGTTTAAAAAAAAAGTAGATATAATTGTCAGGCCCCAGGGATAGTGGACCCACTGGACCACTGCGGATGATGACATAAGCCGACACCTGGGACCAGAATCTAAGTGATACCCAGTTTTCACCAGAGCCTGCCGCAAAGCGGGTTGGACTTGCTGCGGAGTGGTACCACCAGGTCATTCCACAGGTGCGACTTTGTCAAAAGTGGCACCTAAGACGAAGTACATAGACGTTAGGCAGAACCGTATTCGGACAGGCAGGAGGTCGGGATGGGCAACATGGAATCAGAGTCGGGGACACAGCAACAGGTCAAGGCAGGTAGCAGAGGAGTGTAATCAGGAACGGAACCGGGGTCACAACGGGAAATGTACTCAAAGTACATGGGAACAAAGCTTTTTCTAAGGTTGAGAGGCACAACGATCTGGAAGGGAAGACAGGAAGAGGCTGGGAATTTATCAAGAAGGGCATCTGGCCAGCGACAACTATCGGTGCGCTGGCCCTTTAAATTTGTGCAGGGGGCTTGTTAACAAAAGGCAGAGGAGGATGGGGGTGTTGCAACCTGACTCCGTTCAGTAACACCCAGGCTGACCCAGTCACAGGATTACAATGCAGATTTGGGGGTTTTATAGTTCACAGGAGCCACTGACTCATTCCAATATCACCATGCAGAGCAACTCATTACATTAAATGAGGTAAGACCTAAGACACAAGTTTTGGAGGGCTAGATGTGTCTAAAAGGTTCCCTTTGAGGAAAAAAACCTGTTGTCTCCAGCATTAGCAGAAAACACCAGGTGAGGATGAGGGATGGTCAGTACAGGAATAATAATAGTCTTCTTCAGAGTATGAAGTTACTATTTATAATAACATTTTTACTAGTGTGACTTCTGATATTGATATGGCCAGTTTAAAGCACAGTACAGTATGGAGAAGTGAAAAAGTGTGCCAGATAAAGATCTAAAGCTTCTGGAATTTGGTGCTGGTCCTAAAAGCTGACAGTCCATGCCTCTATTTATTTTAATTACTTTTAGTTGACAGAATTCATTGTGGACTCTCTAGGTCTGCACACATGTTCAGTTGTGCCTGAAACAGCATTCAGTACACAATGCTTTATAGAAGATAATTGTTTACTGTGTTTTTTTAAGATGTTCACTGTGCAGTTATTACAGCCAGTACCTAGCAGTGATGGGACAGGGACAGATCAAGTTGTACTAGACCCTGGGAATGGAAGCGCTAGTGAAAAATGTAGCTACCTAGTAGATAGAAAAACATTATCAGGGAAATTTAGTAAGTCTATTTGAAGTTTCATTTTGCATACCCCTAACATAAGCATAATGCATTTATAATATTGCATTTTTTGTTTCCTGTTGAAACTGGTACTTACAATTTAATGTGAAACTCTGATATAAGCAAGAAATACATCAACTGACCTCTGACCATTTTTTTTAGAGTTTAAAGGCAAAAGAAGAGTCACAAAAAGAAGACAAGCTTAAGGAGACCCGTCCAAAAGACTCTGCACCAAGTAAAAAACAGGAAGAAATAAAAGGCACCAAATCAAAGGCAAATAAAGAAACAGAGAAACCAAAAGATGATCGAGTCAGCAAAATGCGGGAGAGGTTTAGGCAAGAGAAGAACAGCAGTACAATAGATAAAGGCAAATTAGAAAGAACTGCATCGAAAAAGCTGGATGAAGATAAAACTCCAAAAGCAACAGAGAAGGAGAAAACAGAAAAAGAAACTACTGAAGAGAAAATGGAGAAGAAGATTAAGGAAAATGTAGAAAAAAAAGAAGTTCCAAAGCCAGAAGCTGAAAAAAAACTGGAAGAGAAAAAAAATACAGACAAGACTATACAGAAAAAAGAGAAATCAGAGAGTATCCAAGGCAATAAAAGTATAACACAAAAACAAACATGCGAACAAGAAAAAAAGAATGTGCAGAACGCAGAGCCACCAAGAGCTGAAAATGGATCGAAGAATGTAGCAGAGGAGAACAAAGATGATGAATCATCTAGTATTTTTGATGAACTCCTAGAAAAAGTGAAAAACAATGAAGCTGAGCTGACAGAGCTCAATCTGAACAATTCAGACTGTATCACCATAGAGACATTAATGAGTTTTACTGAGGCTTTGGAGTTCAATACTGTTGTTAAGATCTTTTCCTTAGCCAACACACGGGCTGATGACCATATTGCTTTGGCCATTTCTGCCATGTTGAAGTCCAACAAGACCATTACGAGCATCAATCTGGACTCCAACCACATCACAGGAAAGGGCATATTGGCCATATTTAGAGCTCTCCAGCACAATGACACTCTTACCGAACTACGCTTCCATAATCAGCGCCACATATGTGGTGGGAAAACTGAGATGGAAATAGCAAAGATGTTAAAAGAAAACACTACCCTCTTAAAACTTGGTTACCATTTTGAACTAGCAGGTCCACGCATGACTGTTACAAACTTGCTAAGTCGTAATATGGACAAGCAAAGGCAACGGAGAATTTCAGAACAGAAAGCCTTAAAAGAAGCAGAGAGCAAGAAAAACAGTTTAGAAGTTCCAAAAGTAATTCCACCTCCAAAAGAACCCCCAAAATTATTGGGAAAATCGGCTGCCAACCCTCCCCAAAAAGGCACTCCCAAAAAAGGGGGAGTACCTGTACCTCCTCCCCCTCCACCACCTATGGCTCCACTGGCACCACCACTTATTAATGAGAACATTAGAAACTCTTTGTCTCCCGCTTCTCAGAGGAGAATAGTAGAAAAGACTGGGCCTGCAGAGAAGAACTCAAGAGATCAACTTCTTGAATCAATTAGGTCCAGTAATATCAAACAGCTTAAAAAGGTATGTTTTAAGACACTTATTAAGTGGCATTTTTTTACATAATTTTCCATTATGGTATTAAACCCCAGGAACAATCATTATTATATTTTGCCATGTCCTAAAATGTCCAAACATGTTTGTGAATTTTTACTGTTTATTTTTATTTATATCAGTTGAAGGGAAAGGGATGTGATTTAGAATTTTTATTTATTTTTACTTTTTATTTATTTTGTTACTATTTTTCAGACCGACTAGACCCTAGGCTGTTTGATTGATCCTACCATATGGATTGATCCTATCATATATTGCTATATACTGTCACTTTGAATATATGCATCTATTCCATCTATTCCATCTATTACAAAGTGCAAATCGCACACACATTGTAATAGATCGGCTAAAATCCGACAGCATCCGGTCTTTGGATGACATCACAGGGAGCGACAATCTGAGCCCATGCGCTGCTAGCTTTTTAATGCCAAGTTAGCACCGACTGCAATATGCAGCAAACACCCACCTTGTATGGTGAGGGCCAAGTTGATTTTATATATATTGTAATTTTTCTAATACAGAAATCATTAGTAATACTATGCATGTAGTACTTTTTACAATTTTGTTAAGAAAAACATAGCAGTACAGGAACTGGTTCAAAAAAGGGAGACAAGTTTAAATAGGGTTCTGGGAGAATAAGAGTGCAAAGACTGGTTATTAACCTAGTATATACAATTCTTGCCCTGAATTAATATTTGCATATACAGTGACCCCCCTTTAATTAAAATAAGCACACTATCCCTTTAAATTATAATAATGTATTACATAAATACAGTACCAGAAGCAAGAGCAAAACAAATGCAGCACCAAAATTGTAGATTGATAATTGTAGAGCTATATTAACCCCTTCAAGACCATGTTTTTGCGTTTTACTATTCTCCCTCCCCTCCTTCCATGAGCAAAACCTTTATGATTTTTCCATTTTCAATGTGAGGCTTGTTATCTGCAGGAAATTTAGACTTTCTATACCAATAAATATTTTGTGTCATCTACTGGGAAACTGGAAAAAAAATCCAAATGTGGTGCATCATTCTGTTAAAGGGTTTTGCCCATGAAAGAAAGTTCTCAGATTTTAATTGTTACACAATAAAGACAATTTTTAACCCCTAAAAATTATTTTATACAGTTTTATTGCTGTTTTTGGTCCTATCACTCAGTGATGGTCAGTATAAAATTGTGTAAGCGGGCACTAGCTGAGTAGACACTTCATGATTATTCTATGCTATGAGATGATGTGTGCTGACAATGTTCTTAGATTATCAGGGTACATGGTACTTTCATTTAGCTTCTTAACTATCTACTACTATCTGACACATAGAAAAAGAAAGATGAGACAAATCAGAGTCATGGGATGGATATAAGACAAAATGACAAACTCAGCTCTGCTGCCTCACATACATTTATTAAATCAATAAAAAATATATAATAAAATATACCATCAGCACTGCTGTGTCACCCCTCCCCTCGGATCCAGAGCTTTCTTGTTTGTAGTGTTGCTGTTGAAGTCTCCTCTCCAGGGTGCTGAGAACAGTGTAGTAGCTGCTGCTGGTCAGGAAGTGCTCTCTGCTTCCACCTTTCCCCTTCTCCTGCAATGCAAGAGAAGCCAAAGGATTCTGACCAACCATAGTCAGAAGTTTACTGTCAAATGCATGGACAACCAAATTGTAAACACCAGGAATGATAGAGAAAGGATGGAATTATATGTTGGAAAGGCTGTATTTTTGTTAATAACATTGAATTTTAGAATGTGTTATTTGTTACCCTAAGTATGTTTAAGAAGTTTGTGTTACCCATTTAAGTGGTTTGTTTTCATGGTTTTTACTGTGCAGTCCCCTTTATTCTTTGGATCAGTATGACTGCTGAGATACTAAATGTATATAGCTTTCTTATGTCTTAAATTTTTTTTAAAAAATTCTAGAACATAACTTTTTCATACTTTACAGAGCGGGGCATGGTGTAATTTTTTTAAGGATGAGATTTTCATTAACTCCATTATGACAACTATTTGATCTTTGGATCACATTTTATTAAAATTTTTATTGGCAGAAAAAAAGTGTCAAAATTGGCACAGTTTTTTTGACAGGACGAGCATTTTGGGATGCGGTGATACTAAAAAATGTTATGATTTTATTTGTTTATGTATATTTTTTTTAGTTATACAAAATAACAACCAAATTGTTTTTAACCGGTTAATGACCGGGCCCTTTCCTGTTTTTTCATGTCCATTTTTCACTGCCCACCTTCAAAAATCTATAACTTTTTTATTTTTACACATAAAGAGCTGTGTGACAGCTTGTTTTCTGCGTAACAAATTGCACTTCATAGTGATGGTATTAAATATTCCATGCCATGTACTCGGAAGCAGGAAAAAAATTCTAAATGCAATGAAAATGGTGAAAAAATGCATTTGTGCCCTTTTCTTGTGGGCTTGGATATTACATCTTTCACTGAGCACCCCAAATGACATGTCTACATTATTCTTTGGGTCAGTACGATTAAGGGGATACCAAATTTGTATAGGTTTTATAATGTTTTCATACATTTACAAAAATTAAAACCTCCTGTACTAAAATAATTTTTTTGATTTTGCCAACTTCTGGTGCTAATAACTTTTTTATACTTTGGTGTACGGAGCTGTGGGTGGTGTCATTTTTTGCGAAATTTTATAATATTTTCACTGATATCATTTTTAGGACTGTACAACCTTTTGATCACTTTTTATAGATTTTTTTATATTTTTCAAAATGGCAAAAAAGTGCCATTTTCGACTTTGGGCGCTATTTTCCGTTACGGGGTTAAACGCATTGAAAAACCGTTATCATATTTTGATAGATCGGGCATTTTCGGACGCGTCGATACCTGATGTGTTTATGATTTTTACTGTTTATTTATATTTATGTCAGTTCTAGGGAAAGGGGGGTGATTTGAAATTTTAGGTTTTTTTATTATAATTTTTTTTTTTAAACTTTTTTTTATTTTTATTTTTACTATTTTTCAGACTCCCTAGGGTACTTTAACCCTAGGTTGTCTGATCGATCCTATGATATACTGCCATACTACAGTATGGCAGTATATGGGGATTTTCCTCCTCATTCATTACAATGTGCACATTGTAATCAGCACATTGTAATGAAGGGGTTAAAACGAAATAGCCTCGGGTCTTCCGAAGACCCGAGGCTACCATGGAGACGGCTCGCCGCCCCCCGATGATGTCACGGGGAGCGGCGATCCCAGGTAAGATGGCGGCGCCCGTGCGCCGCTATCTTTTTGAGGCTGCTGGCAGCTTTGCCGGCAGCCATTGCTGCGAAAACACCCGTGATCGGTGCTAGCACCGATCGCGGGTGTTACCGGTAAGCCTTTGCTGCAATATGCAGCAAAGACTTACCGGCTATGGAGAGGGTTCAGCCCGTGAGCCCTCTCCATGCAGCGCGACCCGACCCCCGCCGTGAATACATTGGGGGCGGTCGCGAACCGGTTAAACTTACCTCGGATTTTCATGATTGTGGCCTACTACTTAACCCCTCTATATTTCAACTGTTTAACAACTGGCCATATTACACAAAAATACAACACTTTAAAAAAAAAAAAAAACACATATCCATAATAAGTACACTGCAATGGAAGGACACACACATCTTATATACCAGCCTGCCTGTGGCAAATTGTAATAGAGACAGCCAGTGATGTTCTGGTGAATCAACATGTCTGTACCCGGCATGGCAGTTGGCAACCTTTCTTTACTTCCCTTCACTACTGGTTGATGTCATTTTTGTTGACCAGTGATGACAGGATTAAAAAATAAATTAATTCTCACAAGTTTGAAATTGTTGCAGACATATTTCCGATTATATATTTATTTTTTGATTTGCATACATTTTTATGTCAAAATAGTATTTTTCTAGGTAATAGATCATCTCATAAGAACATGCAGTAGTGGTCAGACTGTCCATCAATTTTTTTATTTCCGAGCAGCATTATGTGTTGGTAGTAATGTTATGCTCAATGTAGAGCTTAGAAGCTGCAGAAACCAAATAAAGCAAATTAAAAAAAACTTAAAATGCAGTTGAAAAGGCCTAATATTATGTTGGCCAGGTAAATTTAAAGTATGCTAGAAAACTCATTTGTAGCCATTTGGAATGACATCATAGCCTTTAAAATAATGTAGGGAACTGACAAAATTTTGCATTCTTTTTTACTTTTACCTCTAAAATATTGGATACTCTGCATTGTACTTCAACAGAGCAGAAATATATATTACCTTTTACCCTTTCATGACTAAGAGTCATTGGTACTTGAATGTCCAGGTCTATTTTTGCAATGCCATTTTTTACCGTTATTATATTTTGATAGATTGGACATTTTGGGAAGCAACGATAACTAACATGTTTACGATTTTTTACTGTTTTTTAATTATATTAACGAAAAGGATTTGAATCTTTAGTTTTTTTAATTTATTTTTTAAATTTAATTTTTTTTTATTACTATTTTTCAAACTCCCTAAGGTACTTTAACCCGAGGTCTGTTTGTCTGTTTGATCCTACCATATACTGCCATACTACAGTATGGCAACATATGGGGATTTTCAACATCATTTATGGGTTAAAATGATACAGCCTTTGGTCTTTTTATGACTCACGGCTGTCTAGGTAAAAGATTGGCAATCCCCGATGAGCTCACAAGGAGCAACGATTTAAGCCAATATGCTTTTTAATGACACTAGCAAAGCATTCCCGGCGGCGATTAATGGGTTAACACTGGTGTTAGCAGTGGGTGTTTGCTGGGGTATGCAGCAAACAACTATCTTTTATGGAGAGGTGCAGCCCACTCCATACAACAGCAGCCTACTTGTGACATACTAATGCTTTACACGTTGTTAAAGGGTTAATGTTTTATTTATATGTAATTAGCTGCAGAGTATTTAGAATTTTGCACAATTCCCCCTATTTTCATAAATAAATTACAAAACCACCTGTGTAAGTGACCTTGTAAGCATCACACTCTTTTTAGTTTTTTGTGTAACCATTTTTGTTCACTTTTTTTAAAGATCCATAACATTTTTATTTTTCTATGTACTGTACATAGTTTTATAAAGGCTTGTTTTCTTTGTAACAAGTAGTAAAATATTACAAATACAGTGAACGGAAAAAAAAAAAACTTTTGTGGGCTTTACGGCTTTCACTGTGCACTCCAAACTATCCTTTATTGTTTAGGTTGGTGTGATTAGGGGGATACCAGAAGTATATAGGTTTTAATGGCTTAATGACCACCTTATCGCCTTTTTTTTTTACCAATCCCCGGTGTTTAACCCCTTAGACACTGTGGTCAAACATGGACAGTGGTGTCTAAGTGGCTGCAGAGCATGTGCAGGGTTCTGAAGTGTACGAAAAAAGTTACCAAACACAAAATGGTTTGCCCTTTGAAATAAAAAGGGAACCTGTACCAACCCAAACTACAAAACTATACTAGTATTTATCCCATATGACAAAACAATTTTAAAAAATAAAGGAAAAATGATGCTCAAATTGACATTTATTTCATCATGCAAAGACAGGTTATTACTGTATGCGTAATAACCCAGAGAAAATGGTTATTATGTTATTTAGGTTCAACGATATAAGCAGAAAAATTTTAATAGGGTTCTGATTTCAATCTAAAAAAAGGCAGATTTGAGTTAATTTTTAAATATACTGCACAGAAAGAGTTAATAAAAGTTCACCAGTAGGATATATGAAACCCAAAATTGTGCAGTTAAAAATTATATTTCATCACCAAAAAACAAGACCCCATATAGCTATAGTGACAGAAAAATATTAAAGTTGTAGCTTGTTGAAAAAGAATTGATGAAAAAAGTGAAAAATGGCCTGGGCTGGTGCAGAGATTTGCTAGCTTCTGGTGCTAATATCTTTTTCATACTTTGGCATATAAAGCTGTATAAGGTTTAATTCTTTGCAGCACTTCGTGATGATTACATGGATACAATTTGTGGTACCGTACAACCTTTTGATCACATTTTAATTACATTTTTGTTCTGCTCAATGACAAAAAACTATTGTTTTGAACATTTGGGTGTTATTTTCTGTTACGTGGTCCAGCACCAGGAATAGGCGTTTTTTTAAAATTGATAGATCAAGACTTTAGGAATGCATTGATACATCACATGTTTATGATTTTTATTGTTTAAAAAGGGGGTGATTTGAACTTTCATGTTCCTTAATTTTTTTATGTTTTAAATAATAATTTTTTACAATTTTTCAGACCACCTAGGGCACTTCAACCCTAGGTTGTCTGATTTATCCTACCATGACATACCCTGGAGTCTGCGATGGATCGTTTCTCACTGATGACGTCACAACGTCACAACCAAGATGGCTGTAAAGGTGCAATGTAAAGAGTTAACTTCCACAAACGGCACCACGACCGATCGCAAGTGTTAACGCTGAGTTTTTGTTGCAATATGAAGCAAACCCTCGGCCTTTATGAAGAGGGCCAAGTCCTTGAGCCCTCTCCATATTATTATGTCGCTTTTTCAGCAAGGAGTGTGTTATTGGGTTATTATGAATATAGCAACACAAGCTTGGTTAATATTTGGGGTTAACATAAAAGGATAATTTTTTCAATTACATTTTTCGTTTATAGAAATACCATGTGAAAAAAATAGCTTTACATAAAAACATGTACAATGTCAATCAGTCACCCCAGTTTAAGCTGCAGATGTGCAAACTTTTGCAAGCTATCAACTGTGCGTCCCTGCATCTTCCAACTCCTGCTCCTCCATGCATCCTCCAGCTGAGAGTTTGACGGGGGGGTGGGGGGTGCCTGGGAGGTATAGCCATTTCAGATCCACGATATTGGGAATTTAGATCCACGAGCTGTAACCAAGCAATTATGCAGAGCATTAACAGTATTATAATGATTTCCTTCTACATTCTAGAAAATTCAGCATTACACAGAGAAGAAGTTTGAATGCTGTATACACATAACCAGTGAAGAGTATAACTAGCCTCGCCCATAGTACAAATGCATCATCATATGTTACTTTAAGAAACTGCCACCCATACCTGTGATGATGTACCTGCACTATGCAACATCAATTAGGCCAGAGAACTGCCATTAAAAATGTTACCCATTTAAGTAAATAAATGTTATTCTTTGTTTAATGAAAATGAAAAGTTATGCAATTTTCCGATATACTTTCTGTAACATGTCCTCATGGTTCTCTAGATCTCTCTATAGAAAGCTTCTATATTTATTTCCAGAGGATAGAAATCTTATCATGGTCACACAGGTGCACGGCTTGTCATAACCTCAGCTCTGATTACTGTCTCATACTAACGAGCCATGCACCTGTGTGACCATAAGATTTCAGCATGGAAACTTTCTACAGGACAGCAAGCATAGATCAAGAAAACTGTGAGGAATTGATATAAAAAGTATATTGGAAAAATGTATAATTTTTCATAATGCAAAAAAACCCCCAGCAATTTGGTGAAATGAGAATACCCCTTTAACTACAAGCTAATTTTATTCAACAATCTCTACAACATCACATTGATTACGTGTCTCCTGTTTTATAGGTGGAAGTGCCCAAGTGGCTGAAGTAAGAAAGGATTATAAAAAGGAAAATGTTCTGGACCATGGACATGTCCGTCTTGTGCTTCTGAATCTACTTCTCCTATTGCAGCAATAAAAAGTTTCTTTAGGGTCCAACTGCTGTCTCCAAGCCAACATTCCTAATGAAAGCATTTTTGGTATTATATCAGAGTGACTGAAGGCTGTTTGCAGTAAATAAATACAATTTTACCAACGAGCAATTTTATAATATGGTTTAAATGACTCTTATTGAGATCATTGAGAAATGGGAATCTCTGAAGCACTTTTCCAAGGCACAATGATATATATGTTGTATGTTGCAGAAGCCCATTTTGAACGTATTCTTTTGATACAGTTTAACCAATTCCGCATTGTCATTACTCCCGAGTTATTTAGCAAGCATATGGACTCTGCCATTCATCTGTATACTGTAACACCAGCAATAAATTCGAGTCACAGTTATTTGTTGGAAAAGAAAACATTTTTTCCCTGTCACTGAGTGCCTGAAGCACTTTCCTCCGTTACCCTCTCCACTGTGAACTGGTTAACAGATACATAGCGAAAAGCTGTGTGAAAACATATAGATGGGTACTGAGTATCACTGTTATTTAAGCTTTATTCGCACATATTTTTGAATTGACTGTAAATCTATTGTGAAAAAGAGCTTAATAAACGTAAAAAATGCATGGGTATTTAGTTTGTTCTGCAAGCTTCTTAAGGATGTGTTTGTCTGGCACTGCAAATCTCTCTGACAGGCAAAAGATACTTTATGCTTCAATTTTCCATATATGGGAATCATAACAACTCGTTCCTTGTTCTCATGGTAAGGGAGGGTGAGTGTGTTTGGCGGGTATAGTAACAAAATAGACAGCTGACCAAGATTTATTATCATTATCTGGGACATTGCTACATTAAATAACAGTACAAAAATGAGGATCCTATTAATAATGGTTTGTGTGATATATTTAAATGACTTGGAAAGATGAGAAACATAGCAAGGCAGGTTTAAATTATTCATCTAACCAGTGATCTGTGCCTTAACAAAGATCATATTACTCTAGGGGTGATTCAATACCTCTTGTAATATATGGTCTGTGAGCCTCATGTTCATCTTGACAGTAAAGTCAGAATTTCATAAAGATAAAATGACAGGGCATAAATTATGTACCCAAACCTTAAACATAGGCTTAAGAACTGTCACTATAAATACATGCATGTTTATAGGTGTAGGGTTGTTTTTTATGCCTATTGATTTCACACAAAAATTGCATATTTTGTATTCATAATATAAGGACTTTATAGATCTCTTCTGGATTCTCAACACCTGTCTTTGGATCCAAAATGTCTTTAAAAAGTCTAAACTCAAGCTCTGTGTGGGTCTACCCTTAGGTTTGGGGAAACACAAACAGTTATCCCTCTTATCTACAGCAAACTCATCAATGGCTAACCTGCTGTGATGTACGGTAGGAGCTCAGAATGTCCCAGGGTCAACATCTGCAAAGAGTTTGTATGTTTTCTCCATGTTTATGTGGGTTTCCTCTGGGTCCTCCAGGTTCCCCCCACACTCCAGAACATACTGGTAGGTTGATTAGATTGTGAGCCCCATTGGGGACAGGGACCAATTTGGCAAACTGCAGCACTGCATAATCTGTGTGCGCTATATAAATAAAGGAATTATTATTATTATCAGAAGAGAAGGTTTCCATAAATATTCACAAAAAGCTGCAATGACTCTTAGAGATCAGAAGAAATAAAATAAAATCTCCCAATTTCAGTTGATAAACTGTTTTTCTTTAACCCAGAGAGTTGTTATAGCCTCTAAACACCAGGAGGCAAGTTACAAATTTCTAAGCAGGTGGTACAGGGCAACAGCACTACTACATACATGGTTCCCATTAGTCATGAATGTGTGCTGACATTGTGGGATCACTAATACCCCAGAGGCAGTGCTTCTATACATGGTTGATATATCCGTGTCAGCTTACAAGAAATCCCTGATCAGGCATCTCCTGCAAGCTTAAAACAATTATCCTGAGGAAATGGAAATCAGATCCCCACCCCCACAATGAGCGAGTGGCTTCAGGAGATAGCCCTGACTCAGAGAATGGAGGAAGTCATAATACAGTGATGGCAAACCTTTTAGACACCGAGTGCCCAAACTACAACCAAAACCCATGTATTTTTCGCAAAGTGCCAATGCGACAATTTAAGCAGTAACTTATTACTCCCTGCTCTTTCGCAGGTTTGAATTGTATAGGCACCTGAGGACACCAATACAGTAGAAAGAAGGAGAAAAAGTTTGGATTATCATTGTAGCTTCCTTCTAGGGTCCTGGGCTGCAAGAGGCCTTAAGTCCTGTCTGATGAACACTGCCCTTGGGTGATGGCAAGGGTGACCATAGAGATGGCTCTGAGCGCCACCCCTGGCACCCGTGCCATAGGTTCGCCACCACTGTCATAGTACAATCCCCAGAGACCACACACGACTTTCCAAGACTTGGTTTCACTGGCAATGGTTTGTTGTCTCCGCGGAATACCGCATGCTAATCTCTGTTAAAGTGGTGTGACCTTGGTACCAGTACCCCTCCCCACTAGTTCCCTGATCCATCCCATCTCCTCTCTACCTTTCCGACTTCCCCTCCCCTTCTTACTCATGCCCTTTTTTCCTTCTCTCTTTACTGGTCTATTTTTACTGTATTGTATATTCTCCGGTATATCTTAACTACCAAATACAAGTTGAAGACACATTTCATTTCTGGTTATGTATTGAGCTTTTACTGGAAGCTCCATTGTTCATATTGTTTCTACACTTCTTAACAAGAATGTTTGTTTGTTACTCTGTGTATGCTCTGAAGGCAGTTACATCACAGTTATACTTTACTATGCCTATGTTTCATAATATTCAATAAAATCTTGAATGAGGAAAGAAATCTCCCAATTTCAGGAAAAATGTGTTTGGTAAAGCAGTGGCTTTTCTCATTCATGCACCACAGCTATGTATAAATGGTAAGTGTATTAAAGGTTCCTGCAAATCAAGTGTTTAGTAAGGATGGAGATTAAGGCCCCTTTCCCACTTGCGTTTTTTACGCACATATTCTGCGTGTGCATTTGATGTGCAGAAGTTGCATTGCACTCTGACCAATTGTAATCAATGTTTTTTTTCAGACTTGCATTTTATTTCACGTACACACAAGCATTTTTTAAATGCATTTTTATTGACTTAATGACTGCCCTATCGGCTTTTTATGGCGGTCATTAAGGGTACTTCTTCTGACGTGACGCCTTTCTACGGTGGCGCGTCAGAAGAAGATTTCAGACATCGGGTTTAGCTGGTGACGGTGTCGGGCTGTGATATCACAGCTCATACCTGCCACTAACACCCAGGATCGGAAAAACTCTGATCCCGGGTGTTTAACCCCTTACACACAGCAGTCAAGCATGACCGCGGCGTGTACTGTAAATGTCCCCACCGTGGATTGGACTCCCCCAATGTGCTTACCAGGGGATCCAATCCCTCCTGCTGCAGCCCTGGGATCCGGCGAGTGCCCCGATGCCGTCGGCTTCTGTCCCCACCGGGTTCCACCTCCTGGCAGGACCCAGCTGTATGTAACTGAGCATGCGCAGCTCAATCAGCCCGACAGCGGCACCAATCTAACCCGATGTCCCTAAATCTTCTTCTGACGTGCCGCCGTAGAAAGGCGTCGCGTCAAAAGAAGTACCCTTAATGACTGTTGTAGAATCCCGATAGGGCAGTCATTAAGGGGTTAAACTATCCAGGGACTAGCTATAAAGCGTTTAATCATTAAACACTTACAAAAAAGTGGAGTCCTGCACCACAAGTGATCTTATATTTAGGCCATAGACACTATAATAATAAATATAGCGAGAAAGAAAGAGAGTGTCATACCAGCCCAGCAATTGTCAATAATAGCAATCTTTATTAGAACAAATATAATGACACAAGACCTCAAAAACATAAAAACACTTAAAAGGTGCAATGAAGCACACTGTACACGACTCGGTGAGGTGAGTACAATATAGTCAACCTCACAAACCCCCTCTGGCTGTTAGAAATTTACATGGTGTAAACAAAAAAAGTCAACATGCAATACAACAGTATAATAAACAAGTGAAGCAACCCTCACTATATAACCTGTCAAAAGCCTATGTCAAATTGTTATGTAAACAAACTTTGTAAACAAAAAAGTCAACATGCAATACAAGAGTATAATAAACAAGTGAAGCAACCCTTACTATATAACCTGTCAGAAGCCTATGTCACAAGGTAAGTAGGTCCAAGCACAGGCAGGGTGTAACAGGAGGGTAAGATACACCAAGTACAGCCAGGGGGCCTATGTAATCACCAAGTACAGCCAGGGGGCCTAGGGTGTTTACGGCGGTCTCTGCATCTCCTAGAGCGTGTATGCGCCGGCTTGCAAAGATTTAAAGAGCCAGCCCGCCTATAATTGGCGCTGCCCTGCCGCCTTCCCAGATAAATTCCTGCCCCTTCCTGTGACCCTTGCTGGATCTTTGTGCCTCACAGCCTTAGAAAAAGCTCCCTAGCGATATTCCTGCGTTCCAGTGTCTCCTGCGTTCCTATGTCTCCAGCGTGGAACTCTCTTGGAACGACGCAGTCTTGCCCGCAGCCTTCAGGAAAGGTCTCTCTCCTCAAGTTAAGGACACTTTGGCCGCTCATGACCTGCCGTCTACCCTGAGAGGTCTCATCACCTTGGCCACTCGGATTGACGTGCGGTTTATGGAGCATACCGAGGAGTTACATCATGAGCAACCCCAAGGCCGTCCACAACGTCTACCCCGCCTTGCTTCTGCTTTCCAAAGGCCGCTCCAGCCTCCGGCCATACCGTCTGCAGAGGAGCTTTTGCAAGTGGATGCAGCTAGACTCTCCTCCCAAGAGCGTTCCAGAAGACGTCAGGGTAACCTCTGCCTGTATTGCGCCAGCCTGGAGCACTTCATTGGGTCGTGTCTGTTTCGTTCCCAATGTTCGGGAAACGCCAGCACCTAGGTTTCGTGGGAGAAGCGACCCTATGTGTGTGCAAAGCTTCTCGTCTGGTCATTCCCGTGCTCTTCAGTGTTGGCACCAGTAGACAGTTTCAAGTGTGTGCCTTCTTGGACTCCGGATCTGCAGGAAACTTTCTGGATGCTGCCCTGGTCTCGCAGTATCACACCCCAGTGATCCGCCTCGAGAAGCCCCTGCTCATCTCTTCAGTCAGTGGACAGATTCTCCCTGACCCTGTTCAGTATCGCACTTCTAAGTCCTTCTCTCAAGTCTTTGAAGGGTCTTCCCGCTACTTATGACGACTATGCTGATGTCTTCTCTGAAAAGCATGCGGAGACCCTACCACCGCATCGTCCATACGTTTGCCCTATAGAACTTCTGCCGGGCACATCTCCTCTATGAGGTTGAGATTACCTGCTGTCCGTGCCTGAAACAGAGGCCAAGTCGGCCTATATCAAGGAGAATCTGCAGCAGGGGTTCATCCGCAAATCCTCTTCTCCTGCCGATGCTGGTTTCTTCTTTGTGGCCAAGAAAGATGGATCTCTCCGCCCCTGCATTGATTAAAGGGTGCTCAATAAAGTGGCGGTGAAGAACCCGCTGCCATTGATCACCAGACAGGCACTTTGAGTACCTGGTCATGCCCTTTGGACTGTGCAATGCGCCTGCAGTATTTCAGGAATTTGTTAATGATATCTTCAGAGACCTGCTATACACCTGTGTTGTAGTCTACAAGATGACATCTTGGTGTTCTCTTCTGATCTGGAGTCTCATCAAGATCATGTATGGCAAGTACTTAGGCGCCTATGGGCCAACCGTCTCTAAGCCAAACTGGAGAAGTGCCAGTTCCATCAGAGGAGTCTTCTGTTTCTCGGATACATCATCTCCGATAAAGGCCACAGATGTGTCCAGCGAAGTTGTCTGCGGAACTTCAGTGGCCTTGCCTAGTGGGACTTTGTGCCATACGGAGATTCCTGGGCTTTGCAAATTATTACAAGCAATTCATTCCTCACTTCTCTTCCCTCGTATCTTCCATTGTGGCCTTAACTAGAAAAAGCGCTGATCCCAGACTGACACGGCCAGATTTAGTGAAACCGTTCCAGCTTGAGGTTGACGCCTCCTCGGTAGGTGCTGGAGCTGTGCTCATTCAGAAAGGGCCCAAAGGCCAAACGCTTACTTGCATTTTTTTTTCTAAAAGCTTCTCTGAGGCTGAGAGGAATTACTACATAGGAGATCGGGAACTCCAGGCTATTAAACTTGCCTTGGAGGAGTGGCGCTATCTTCTGGAAGGAGCTTATCACCTGGTCAGCGTATATTCTGATCAGAAGAATCTGCTGTACCTCCAGACAGCTCAGTGTCTCAATCCATGTCAAGCCCACTGGTCCCTTTTCTTTTCACGTTTTAATTTTTTTTATCCATTTTCGTCTTGCTGAGAAGAATGTTAAGGCAGAAGCTCTCCCTCGTGCCTCTGATGTTATTGGGGAAGAACCGGCTCCTCGGCATATCATCCCTCCGGAATGGTTATGGGGTTCTCTGTGCAGCCAACTACAGGTGAAATTGGACTTTTCTTCAGCGTATCACCCTCAGTCTAATGAACAAGTCGAGAGGGTTAACCAGATCTTAGGCTGCTATCTACGCCATTTTGTCTCCGCCCAACAGGGCGACTGGTCCACTCTGCTTCTATGGGCAGAGTTCTCCTACAACTCCCTGGACTCTGAGTCTTCCGGTGCTGCCCTTTTCTTTGTTGTGTATGGGAGACACCCACGTCCTCCTCGTCAGTCTCTGCTTCTGGCGTCCGCCCACACCAAAACTCAGGCTGATAAGAAACACAGGTCTCCTTCCATCTTCTCTCCAGGAGATAAAGTGTGGCTATCCTCCAGGTATGTTTGGTTGAAGATCCCCAGTAACAAACTGGGTCCACGTTTCCTGGGACCATTCCGGGTGTTGCAGTGTATTAATCCAGTTGCGTATAAGCTCCACCTTCCTCCAACCATTCGCATCCCGAATTCTTTCCACGTCTCCCTGCTGAAACCTGTCATCTTGAATTGTTTCTCCCAACAAATAGCTCCTCGTAATCCAGTGGCTCATTCCAACAATGTCTATGAAGTCAAGGAAGGGGTTCAGGTCACAGGAGAGATCCTGGGAGCCTGAGGACAACATCCTGGATCGTACTCTACTTCACAGGTTACTCCAGTCTAAGAAGAGGGGGAGGCCCAAGGGGTGCTTCTGCGACCCATTTCCCAGGTCGCAGTTGCACCTGTGTAACTCCGTGTGCCCCTGAAGCCCCTACACAGCGGAACTCGCCTCTCCTGGCTCCAGCGGCGGTCTCTGCGGCTCCCGATAATTGATGCTGGCCTGCCGCCTTCCCAGATAAATTCCCTGCCAGAGAGAACACACCAGTATGTCAGTGTGCTTGGTTTACAATCCTTGATTCTGGTGGTAGATTTCCTTTAAAGGAAATCTACCACCAGGATCAAAGATTGTAAAACTTATCTATCTGTAGCTTGTAGTTCTCAAGGAACTCAGATTCTGTGTCAGTTTGAGCTGCATCCTGGACTGCAGGGGCAGGGCTACAGTGCAGGGAGCAGAAAGAGATAATCTCAGCTCCACGGCCTCACACAGAAATCCAATATGGCGGCCAACCCCAAATCAGAAGTTAGAGGGTCATGTCTAGGGGCAACTGAAATTGTGTACAACAGGACTGATAGAGACAGGTTGAACTCTGTGAAATGCTGCACTTTTGTTAAGAACAATGAATTAGAGAATGTGCTATTTTGTTATCCTGAGTACATTTAAAAAACTTGTCTTTGTGGGAATACCCCTTTAATCATTTACATGCCACAGTCAATCACGACCACAGTGTGTAAGAGGCCTCCCCTGTGGTTCAGACCCCCAGGCCGGGGGAACCAATCCTTTCCTTGGCAGCCACAGGGTCAGATAAGAGCTACGGGACTGCCCAATGCCAGCTTACATCAGATACATTAATATTGCAGTGCAGAGGCTTACCAAATCTAGGCTTCTTCCAGTATTAAAAAGAAAATGTTAAAAAAATTAGAAAAAAGTAAAAAATGTTTTCTTTAAATAAAAAAAATAAAAGTTCATACAATAGCACATTCCCATAGAAATACCTAAAGTAGAAGGAGGAGGACTTCACATGTAGTAGCAGCATATTTAAGCAGTAACCTATTGATCCCAGCTGTACCATAAGTTTCAATTGTGCTACCACTGGTCTAGGCTGTGGCAGCTTTAGAATACATGGGCTTCCAGCTTTCAGGACGTACTGAGACCTAAAGTACAAACTGGAGCGTCCTAGCAGGGGTTAATGTTGCAGGGGTTAAGACTTCTGCCTCTGTCCTCTTCCCCAGGTAGTGTAGTAATCCTATGGGGCCCCAAGTCACTCTTCACCTCTCCCTGTGACCGGCAGCAGAGGTGCAATTTCTTACCCCAGTGATATCCTGGTGTCTATGTGGGTCTCCTCTGGGGCTGCCTTTCACTATGGCACCTGCAATTCACGCCACTCGTGGTCCAGAGGTTATGGTGGAGGTTGGGCTGTGTGTGGACCTTCTCTGGCAGTGGGGCTTGCTGGCAGGACTCCCTGCACCTCAGATGACTCAGTGCTGTAGCCCAGTCTCTGGTGCAGGATAGCTACAAGATTATGCTGGCGTGGCGATGAGCTCACTCAAACACATTAGAATCATTGGCCCCAATCTCTAATTTTTAGCACTTACCTTCAACGATCCCTTCTTGATCATTGAAGCCGTTTCCAACACAACAGTCAGTGGGGTTTGCCCATTTTAGTCTGAGGATATTGACGTTTTTGGAGTGATCATTATGATTTTCCTATGATCTTGTCTCCCAGGATCTGAGTATCAGGTATGGGTACCATCAATGGCTATGATCAGAAAACTTTTTGCAGATTAGCACTATATTGTGCCTGGAAGGTGTTTGATCAACCTGTCCTGAAGTGTTGGGTTCTTTTTATTTATAAATATGTGCTTCACAATAAAAATTATATGCTAATAGGTAGTGTCACTATAATACCTTGTGCACAAGACTGTATGGTCTTTTCTGTTCTGTATATACAGCTGTATTCTGGCCGTAAATAAGGGACGTATTGCAATAGTATGGCAACATAATGCACTGTTTCCGTACCGCATCTGTATAAAATTTGGTTGGCTGGCAAATGATGGATGGCTGACAGAATGCACCCACTGGTTCTGGGTGCTGCATGTATATATACGGCAGCAAATGGTGCACAACCGTATGGAGTCCGTATTTTATACGTTACCATTGACATATATGAGACAAATGGAATGGAAATATGGTGGAAAATAGGTCATGCTCTATATCTTTATAGATACTGAGGGGTAAAACCTGTGTTAAACGGACGGTGTTCCGTACCATTGCGACAAAATCTTGTAACTTGTCTCCTGTAATGAACAAGATATCAAAGCTTTATGGGTGAACGCCATGGATCTTGACCACTCCTACTCCAAAAATGCCTGCTGGAACTCCCTCTCCGAGGCTTCCTGGAATCTAGTCTTACAACCCACATGACATTTCCCCAGCAGCAAACCGCAGACCGCTGAAGATAAATGTGCAGCAGGAGTGATATACCATTCTATTCCCCCTTTTTTGTGATCAAAACATTTTTATTGTGATTTTTTAACACAATAAACAAACACACTGTTACACAAAAGACAAACGATAAAACATCCCAAACTCCCCTCCCCCGCCCTTTTCCCTACAACAGACAGATGAAAGCCTAGTTCTTGTCAATAGAGAGTAAGTAGCCTTGTATCACTCATGGTTACCAGGTTGCCCTACCTTTATGCTCTCAACATCATCATTAGGTAGTGAGAGCTACCTCGCAAATCTATCAGTGATCTATTCGGAAGCCCCGGCGTATCCATCCACCTTCCCCATAGCTTATCAAATTTTTTTGGGACATTTCCTTATTAAGTACCCCCCCCCCCCCCATTCCAATCTAATTATGTTGTTGACTTTATTTATAAACTCCTGCATTGTAGGAGCCGAGGTCTGGATCCACCAAGCCGCTATGGATTTGCATGCCAAATATAGTAATTTTTGTGTACATAACAGAGTAACTCCTCTATAGTATTGTTTTCAATCAATCCCAACAAGCAGACCCTCGGGTCAGGCTCCAGATCCACTGATAATATGTGTTAGCAGCTTGGCATCTGGGGTCGAACATCTGGAGCAGCATTAGTCAGAGCGCACTCCTATTTTATGGAGTAGACTTGGTGCCTTATACACCCTATGCAGGAGATGGATCTGGGATAATCGTTGGGCTTCTGACGGAGACAAGAATGGTTTCCCCCCTAGGAAGTCTGAAATTTTCCCCCACATCTGCTTCCCATTTTTCCCTTATAGTGAGGGGATATTCTTTCAGGTACTCTTCCAGAAGACTAGAGTAAATATTGGATATAAGCCCCCTCCCACTGCTAATTTTAAGACACAGTGATTTGAGGTTTGGATTACTCCGTATCTTATCGTCTTTTCATATGCATGTCTTATTTTGGAAATTTATAAAACTACGTATGTGGTAGGTGAAAGGAATGAACAGTCTGAACATCTCAGGAAGCTGTGGGTTATGCCAAATAGGGAAGTATTCACCGTGACCCTGAATTCCCAACATACTTTTAATCTCGGACCAGGTCTTTGATAATAGGGTCAAAATCGGGCACCTTAATCCATTAGTTGTTCCTGTTTTCCCTACCTCCACTGCTGCAATTGACGGTATCATGCCAGTCATTGAGGACATCAATCTGGCACTGGACCCTGCTCCCTCCACACTCTCCGCCCATCCTCTTAGCTGTTGTGCCTGTGCTGCTAGAAAATAAATCCATGGATTGGGTTTAGCCAGTCCCCCATTATCTTTGACCCTCTGCAGGGTTTCTATTTTAATCCTAGGGTGCCCCTTTTTCCATAGCAGTTCACGGAACATACTCTGTATGCTATAGAACACCCTAAATGGTATGGTATTCACCCATATTTTATTTGGGTGAAGAATATAAAGCAGCGGAGGCATAAGTATCATTTTTATTAGGTTTCCTCTACCTATCATCGATAGAGGCAGTCTACACAATGTATTTACCTTATCATTTATTCAACAAGGGGCATTAAATTATCCTCTATACAGGCATACATACAAGATAGGGTCTGTAGGTTTGTTCTTAAGTTGAATTGGTATGTAAGTCGGAACTGTATATTTTATCATTGTAATCCCAGCCAGAACTTTTTTGGTCTCTCTGACAATTGGATTTTAAAAATGTTGGGTTGTCATAAGAATCAGGATTAACACTAAAACTTCATTACAGACACCAGTGATAACTGTTATAGCTGTTTATTGTAGCCTAGGACTTAAGTACAATAAATTACCAATATCCAGAGGTCCGTTTGTAACTAGGGGTCGTATGTAAGTCGAGTGTTCTTAAGCAGGGGACCGCCTGTATAGTCCCTGGGGTCTGGAGACACCATGATGCCAAGGTACTTGAATTTTCCTACTATCCGTAGGGGCAGTGCATGAACTGGAGAGTACGGTGAAAGTGCAGCTAAAGGCAGAATTGATGACTTGTCCCAATTAATCCTTAGGCCCGACCTATCACCAAACTGCCTAATCACCTCATGACCGGTCCTATAGAGTTATCAACATCTCCCAAGTATAACAGGGCGTCATCAACGTACATACACTCCTCTCTGGTGCCTATAGGGCAGTGTTGGCACTCAGGGCCCTCTTTGTGGGCACCCAGGCCACATTTCCCCAGCAGTGAGTTGACCAGGCATGACTTAAAAAATTCACCGCCTCTTACACGGGCAATGTAGCTGCCTCTCTCAAAGTGTTATTTCAAAGCAACACATGCTCGGCTTCTTCGGCCTGTAGAAAGAGTGAGAAGGTATGGGCAGGTGCAGTTTATTGATGATGGTCTTCTTCTATTGAATTTGTGGTAGAACAGAGAGTTACTGCTTAAATTGCTGTGTTGGCACTTTGCAATAAATATGTGGGTTATTGTTGTCATTTGGGCACTCGATCTCGAAAAGGTTTGCCATCACTGCTATAGGGAAACCCTGTATTTCTGGTGCATTTCTTATAAGACTAGCCAGGGGTTCTATAGCTATCAAGAAGAGGGGGGACAGGGGCCAGCCTTGCCTTGTACCCCTCCCCTAATCTATAGCCTCTGAGAGACAGACATTTTCCCAAAGCCGAGCACTTGGTTATTCCATTCCCTTTTTATATGGTCGTGTGCATGGGGCCTAAGTTTGAGAGAATATGAGGTGGATTGAAAATCCGATGACTGCTGCTTTGGGGGTTTTAAGGGCTTCAGGGAGATCCTGTATGTGGTGGTTTAAATGGGTGGGGCGTTTGTGTAGTGGTGAGCTTTTGATCCTTGTACTGCAAGCTGGAATATAGTTGCCAATTTTACTTTGCCCTGCTGTTCATAATCCAATAAAAAAGGTTTGTTCAAGGCACTCCTGTAAAAAACCTGACTTCTTTATGCCAACTTCATAAAAGTGTTACATTGGGTGGTTAAAATGCCATTTTTAATGCTAAATGGAATTTTTAACCACCAGTGTAATGCTTTTTATGCCGTGAACTAACCTATTTTCACAGGATCTATGCTTCTGCTGGTCCACAGCATATCACGTCGAACCAGGGTTCTTGATTGGAGAGTCTTGGTTTGGATCTTACTTACACAGATGGTAGAGGATTATTGTGTAGGTCAGGGAGCTGCTATGGATTTCCATTTTTTGCTTTGATATTAGTGATGATGTGGTTTATAATGTCTTTCTTACTGGGAGTAAAAAATGCACCAAAATTCTGCTGCATTTGCAAAATTGTTGGTGCTTTGATATTTCCCCACAAAACCATGTGCCACAGCCACAACCGGTTGCTGTTATGAAGTAGAAAAAAAAACCTATTTCTTAATACATTTAGGTATGGTCCTTACAATGTAGAATGTAGAATTTTAAAAGAGTTAGGAAAAATACCAAAGTACTGCAAAAAAAGAAACAACCACTAATTTGAGAAATATCAACGGAAAATTCAAATCTTCTGGGCCAAGGTTGGCAGGAATTAACAAATATAGGCTTGTCCTGAAGAGGATAAAATGAGACTACTGATCCATAGCTAGGAGACAATTGTGGCTCCAAACCAAACAACAGATTCAATAATCAGAAATGTTGTAGTATCACTTTGATCTGGTGCAGAGGACAGTAAAAATGAGGTATAATGTATACTTTATATTCTAGGCAATCAGCAATATCCCTTACTATTTTGTACATGTGACCTAGTGATTCTATTAATAGGGCTGGGCAGCAGTGTAATTACTTTTACCATTTCAAAAACAGTTTGGACAAGAAAATTGCAGTTAAGAATTAAAACAACTTTTAAATTTATTATGACAATAACGGTTGTTACGGTTGACATACCAGCACATTATCATACCTTATCAAAGTAAAATTTAATTTGCATAAATAATTTACCACCTACATTCGTTTTTATGTATGGCAAAGAAAACTTACCACTCCAGCCACTGTAATAGGCTGCGTACATTCAGGTGAGATCCTTGCCTTTGGCAAATATGTCAAATTCATATACATTACATGTATAGGAGTGACAAGGTTGCGCTGCTGAAGTAACATGACCCATCATCATTAAAAAATGTGAACATATTTATTTGCCATCAAAATACACTGACTAAAACAGTCAGAGGCTTAAGTTAGTTCACAAAACCAAATATAGGAAATGAAATCTGCCAATGTATCAAATAAACAGAAGTGGAAATGAACATTTTTCAACATTACAGATAAGTGATGAAAGTTTGGGTCCAGGTGTTCCCTCAGGCATATTGCACACGAAATTAAAGTTCAGGCCGCCCATCTCTATTCAACATATATGTCCATGCAACTCAGTGATAAAATAGGGACAAACAGGAGGATATACAGTTTTCATAACATGGTAGTACAGTGGTTATAGACAGTATATGTGATAAAATATACATAAAAAAATAAATAAGAGGCAGCCCTCTGAGATATTCTAAAATTTAATGAGGACACAGACCAGTGAAATCCAATTTTGCCCTTTTGCGTAGTCATACTCCAGGACTGTGCATTGTGTTTGGAGGAGCAACTAAGGAAAAAAAAGAAGAGATGTAAAATAGTTTGATGTAAAGTATTTACACACACACACACACAAAAATAAATAAAATGTAACATATATACATACATATTTGTGTGTGAGAGTATCTCTTACCATTTGGATTGTACATAGGAGGCCCGGGTGGGTATAAAGGGAACTGGACATCTGGTCCACTTGGTGGATACAAAGGAACAGGTTCATATGCTGGTGGAGACGAAGCAAACTTAGGGTCCATTGGGTATAGTGGTTGTGAAGGATAAGGAGCCTGCATAGGGTAAGGAGATTGCATAGGATATGGTGGCTGCATAGGATATGGCGGCTGCGTAGGATATGAAGGCTGCGTAGGATATAAAGGCTGGGTATGATATGATGGATGCTGAGACATACCAGACATCTGGGTTTCTTGCACTAAAACATAAAAAAAAACAAGATTGTTCTCTACATTGACAGTACAAACATTAACCCAATACATCCCCAAAACCCCTTGAGGATGCCCCCTGCTATAATATTTTTATATCACTTTACCAGAGATCGTAACAATAGAATGCTTTTTATATCACTAAGTGTACTGCAGACACTTGGTGAATACAGCTACTTATTCTGCGAGACAAATATCACAGAAACTTGATGTTAATACACAGTGTATGTGCAATATGGTTTTAGCTAGGTGAACCTACTAGTATACTGGACAATATTATCAACATAATGCATAGTAGCCACTCCGTATGCCCCTCACTGTGAATCACTGTTTTAAAGGGAACCTGTCACCAGGAGACCCATTTTTTGCACCACCAGTCCCCACAGAGCATAGTACTACACTGCCAAAGAGTTTTTGTATAAGAAATAGGTTTTATAGAAAAAGAAATTATACCAAATGAACCAATTGCCACAGTCACCGTGTGAGTTAGTCCGAGCAGTCGGCTGTACCTACCACCTAAGGGGGAATATATCTTAAAGCAAGGTGGGTAAAATCTAACTTTTATTCAAATTACTCTAAAAACTTATTTTTATAACATATTAGAAAATTACATAAATTGCCAGAAACAACAATATGTTGCTAAACATCGACCTAGCAATCACGCATATAATAAATAACAGTACAACGTGATTCCTACCAAATATGAAGTGTCAGTTTGTACTTATCAGGAGGATAGCAATGTGTAAAGTAGTCCAAAAACGCTATCCTATATCACATGGAGACCCATCTGGACCTAGTGTGGTATCCAAACATATGTACGGGAAGAGCTGGAGCTATATAGTTTTGTTTGTACGTGTCAATCTCACCGTTCAAACTAAATATGTAATAGACACCCGTCATATGAGCGCAATATGAATACAGTATTGATGTACATACATATAATCAGCACTATATATATATGGTATGTTCTTACCAACTGCCACTCCAAGCAAGGAAGATTAGAAAAAGAGTAAAGGGTAGTCTTACCAGTCCTGCAGATCTCGGGTCATCAGGTACTTCCCTTCATATAGAGACCCTAAGTAACCCTTAGCTCACCAATCTCCTATAAGCGCCCAGACTCCCGTCCTCACAAGGACGGTCCACAGCTGTCCCTGTTGGATACCTTGCCCTCTCTCAAACGGTCTCCAGATAATAAAAAATCTTTCAATCCCAACGCGTTTCCTCTGTAATGATGCAGATTCATCAGGGGACAAACAATCCAGTTGGACTAATCCTCTACTGAAGAAAAGAAAAAAGATGTGAAGCTCATTCTAAAAACAACAGAGCAGTGGCCCCATTGAATATGCACCCCGGCATAATGAATACCGGATGCGTGGCTGGCGTATGCAGGACTTCTCTGCGCGTGTCCGGCTGTTTATACAGCTCGTGGCGCGTTCAGTCTGCTTGTTTCCGCCTATCCACACGTGACCTGGTCACATGATCGGTCACCTGATTGAGTGAGGCGGGTCCCTGGGATCGTGACGCGAGGCCCGGAATCGTAAGTACACGCCCCGCTTCTACCCCGCTGTCATCGGCCCCAGCGATAAGACCAAAACCATCCAGAAACATATAAGTCCTTATAAGTTACGATCATTCAATTAATGACAGTTCTGGTAACAATAACAAGTACATAGTATGATATTTCCGGCAGTAATATCGCCTCGGTTAATTAGACCACTATTGGAGGCGTATATATTAAGAACTTAAACGGACAAAACAATACAGCAGCTAGACTAAGGCAATAGAGAAAAGGTTCAGTCAGGAATAAGGTGTTACTGACATAAAAGATTCCAATTCAAGCAAAGAGTATCATTAGTAATTAATTACAAGGTCAAATATAAATTGCATAATAGCCGTATTAGAACATTTTATGCAAGGTAAGTAGGGGACATCCTATGTATCTATGAATGCAGCAAAGCTCAATGTTTCGTTCAGCCCTGCTGGTGCTACAGTTCCCAGTCTGAAAATCCACCTCGTTTCCATCTGAAGGATTTTTTTGTCCCAATTTCCTCCTCTTACGTTGCGTGGTATATGAATAATACCATGAAATCTTAGTACATTCATGTCACCCTGATGACAGTCACGGACATGTTTAGCAATGGAGGTATCTCTCGAATGTCTAATATCGGCAAGATGTTCACCGATTCTCCTCCTCAACTCACGAAAAGTTTTACCAATATATTCCAACCCACATTTACATATCACTCTATATATCACACCTTTTGTTTTGCAGTTAATGAAGGTTTTGATAAAGATCCGTTCTCCAGTCACGTTTGCCTTGAACTCTTTGGTCACTAAAATAAAGGGACATGCTGCACAACCACTACATCTGTGGGAGCCCCTCGGTCTTGCCTCATCGAGCCACGTCACTCTATTTGTGCTAGAAAAATGGCTATGAACTAGCCTGTCTTTAAGGGAACGGCCTTTTCTATAGGTGATAGACGGTGATTCACCAATGGCATCTGAGATATCTGGGTCCATCCGAAGGGTATCCCAGTGCTTGGAGATTATCTCCCTTATTTTCTCAGACCCGTTGCTGAATGTGGTAATGAATCTGGTAATACCATCGGAGTCATCTTTGGCGGTTGGAACTAGCAGAACTTCCCGGTCGCTCTTCAGAGCGTTTTGGATCAATAATATCACCCAAAATATAGGGATCTATCTAGACAGAATATTGAGACCCTATGTGGAGTCTCTTCAATCTTACACTCGAGATTCACTAGATCTGTTGAGAAGACTTGATGGGGTCTCGGTAGAGGAGGATTGGCTTCTTGCGTCAATTGACGTGGAAGCCCTCTATTCCTCAATTCCCCACGAGAAAGGGCTGTCTGCAGTCTCCCACTTTCTTAGATCAAGAGGGACGCAATTCAGACAGCATGATGACTTCGTGCTAAGATCTTTGTTGTTCTGTCTTACTCACAATTATTTTCTGTTTGACGGTAAATTCTACCACCAGCTCAGGGGCACGGCTATGGGTTGGCCTTGTGCGCCAACCTATGCCAACTTGCTCCTGGGCTGGTGGGAGGATACCGTCATTTTTGCACAAGAGAACTCGTTTTTTCAATATATTGAAATTTGGTTAAGATATATCGACGACGTCCTGGTGATTTGGAAGGGACCCAAATCTCTCTTCATAGAGTTTGTAGAAAGTCTTAATGTTAATGACATTGGTTTGAAATTTACATTTGACTTGAGTCATGACAAATTGCCATTTTTAGACGTGCTACTTACCAAAGGTTATGACGGCACTGTACATACGGAGGTATTCAGAAAAGCGACTGCTACCAATTCTCTCTTGAGGTGGGAAAGTAGCCATCCTGTACCCCTCAAGAGAGGAATACCACGAGGACAATACCTCAGATTACGTAGAAACTGTTCAGACATGAACACGTTTCTAAAACAAGCAGATGACCTGAGAATAAGGTTTCTTCAAAAAGGGTATCCAGATAGGATCCTGAGGAATGCCTTCCAAAACGCTCTGAAGAGCGACCGGGAAGTTCTGCTAGTTCCAACCGCCAAAGATGACTCCGATGGTATTACCAGATTCATTACCACATTCAGCAACGGGTCTGAGAAAATAAGGGAGATAATCTCCAAGCACTGGGATACCCTTCGGATGGACCCAGATATCTCAGATGCCATTGGTGAATCACCGTCTATCACCTATAGAAAAGGCCGTTCCCTTAAAGACAGGCTAGTTCATAGCCATTTTTCTAGCACAAATAGAGTGACGTGGCTCGATGAGGCAAGACCGAGGGGCTCCCACAGATGTAGTGGTTGTGCAGCATGTCCCTTTATTTTAGTGACCAAAGAGTTCAAGGCAAACGTGACTGGAGAACGGATCTTTATCAAAACCTTCATTAACTGCAAAACGAAAGGTGTGATATATAGAGTGATATGTAAATGTGGGTTGGAATATATTGGTAAAACTTTTCGTGAGTTGAGGAGGAGAATCGGTGAACATCTTGCCGATATTAGACATTCGAGAGATACCTCCATTGCTAAACATGTCCGTGACTGTCATCAGGGTGACATGAATGTACTAAGATTTCATGGTATTATTCATATACCACGCAACGTAAGAGGAGGAAATTGGGACAAAAAAATCCTTCAGATGGAAACGAGGTGGATTTTCAGACTGGGAACTGTAGCACCAGCAGGGCTGAACGAAACATTGAGCTTTGCTGCATTCATAGATACATAGGATCTCCCCTACTTACCTTGCATAAAATGTTCTAATACGGCTATTATGCAATTTATATTTGACCTTGTAATTAATTACTAATGATACTCTTTGCTTGAATTGGAATCTTTTATGTCAGTAACACCTTATTCCTGACTGAACCTTTTCTCTATTGCCTTAGTCTAGCTGCTGTATTGTTTTGTCCGTTTAAGTTCTTAATATATACGCCTCCAATAGTGGTCTAATTAACCGAGGCGATATTACTGCCGGAAATATCATACTATGTACTTGTTATTGTTACCAGAACTGTCATTAATTGAATGATCGTAACTTATAAGGACTTATATGTTTCTGGATGGTTTTGGTCTTATCGCTGGGGCCGATGACAGCGGGGTAGAAGCGGGGCGTGTACTTACGATTCCGGGCCTCGCGTCACGATCCCAGGGACCCGCCTCACTCAATCAGGTGACGATCATGTGACCAGGTCACGTGTGGATAGGCGGAAACAAGCAGACTGAACGCGCCACGAGCTGTATAAACAGCCGGACACGCGCAGAGAAGTCCTGCATACGCCAGCCACGCATCCGGTATTCATTATGCCGGGGTGCATATTCAATGGGGCCACTGCTCTGTTGTTTTTAGAATGAGCTTCACATCTTTTTTCTTTTCTTCAGTAGAGGATTAGTCCAACTGGATTGTTTGTCCCCTGATGAATCTGCATCATTACAGAGGAAACGCGTTGGGATTGAAAGATTTTTTATTATCTGGAGACCGTTTGAGAGAGGGCAAGGTATCCAACAGGGACAGCTGTGGACCGTCCTTGTGAGGACGGGAGTCTGGGCGCTTATAGGAGATTGGTGAGCTAAGGGTTACTTAGGGTCTCTATATGAAGGGAAGTACCTGATGACCCGAGATCTGCAGGACTGGTAAGACTACCCTTTACTCTTTTTCTAATCTTCCTTGCTTGGAGTGGCAGTTGGTAAGAACATACCATATATATATAGTGCTGATTATATGTATGTACATCAATACTGTATTCATATTGCGCTCATATGACGGGTGTCTATTACATATTTAGTTTGAACGGTGAGATTGACACGTACAAACAAAACTATATAGCTCCAGCTCTTCCCGTACATATGTTTGGATACCACACTAGGTCCAGATGGGTCTCCATGTGATATAGGATAGCGTTTTTGGACTACTTTACACATTGCTATCCTCCTGATAAGTACAAACTGACACTTCGTATTTGGTAGGAATCACGTTGTACTGTTATTTATTATATGCGTGATTGCTAGGTCGATGTTTAGCAACATATTGTTGTTTCTGGCAATTTATGTAATTTTCTAATATGTTATAAAAATAAGTTTTTAGAGTAATTTGAATAAAAGTTAGATTTTACCCACCTTGCTTTAAGATTTATAGAAAAAGAAATTACTATATATTATATATATTGTAACTTTCAATGCCATGTTTTACTAGGCACTTGTCCCCAGTGAGTGGCTACAGGAGCAGGATCTCCACGGATCGTCCTTCTTGTTCACTGACAACATTGGATCAGTGGAAAAAACTGAAGTGTGAAAAAGTCAATTGAAAAGTTTGGCATCAGTGAAAAATCACTGAAGTCTGGAACAGAAAACCCATCTGCGTAGGCCAGAATGGGTTCAATGAAAAATTACTGATGTGAAAAAAAAAAAAAAAAACGCCAGTGTGAGTCTGCCATGAGTTGGTAATTACGAGTTGTTGTGTTTTTTTGTAGTGCTTGTGGTCCCTGCATAACAGCTGGAGAATTGAATAAATACAAAAAGGTCATTAAAGGGGTATTCCCATCTGGGCATTCACATTTAATTAAATTCATTTGCCATATGTAAACATTTCTTCAATTGGATGTTATTTAAAAAAATGTTCCTGTGTGAAGATAATTTCTCATAAATGTAGCCATGTTGACCCTTCCTCAGATACGACCACCTCACATTTTGGCAGCGGTGGCCAGACATGCGCAAGACATGTCTTGCATGACCACATGGATTCAGGGATCATTACTACAGGACTGATGTGGGACATGTAGTAACTCCTCAGACATTTATTATTCAGAAACTTTTTGTTTCTTTGTGCAATCACTCCAGCAGAGGTGGCCGTATCCAGGGAAACAGTCTTGTTGCCAAGGGACCTTAGGACTACATTTATGAGAAATTATCTTGACACAAGAACATTTTTTTTTAAATAACATCAAATTGAACATATGTACACTCACCGGCCACTTTATTAGGTACACCATGCTAGTAACGGGTTGGACCCCCCTTTGCCTTCAGAACTGCCTCAATTCTTCGTGGCATAGATTCAACAAGGTGCTGGAAGCATTCCTCAGAGATTTTGGTCCATATTGGCATGATGGCATCACACAGTTGCCGCAGATTTGTCGGCTGCACATCCATGATGCGAATCTCCCGTTCCACCACATCCCAAAGATGCTCTATTGGATTGAGATCTGGTGACTGTGGAGGCCATTTGAGTACAGTGAACTCATTGTCATGTTCAAGAAACCAGTCTGAGATGATTCCAGCTTTATGACATGGCGCATTATAGTGCATCAACAAGGCATTTCCGCCCACAGAACTGCCGCTCACTGGATGTTTTTTCTTTTTCGGACCATTCTCTGTAAACCCTAGAGATGGTTGTGCGTGAAAATCCCAGTAGATCAGCAGTTTCTGAAATACTCAGACCAGCCCTTCTGGCACCAACAACCATGCCACGTTCAAAGGCACTCAAATCACCTTTCTTCCCCATACTGATGCTTGGTTTGAACTGCAGGAGATTGTCTTGACCATGTCTACATGCCTAAATGCACTGAGTTGCCGCCATGTGATTGGCTGATTAGAAATTAAGTGTTAACGAGCAGTTGGACAGGTGTACCTAATAAAGTGGCCGGTGAGTGTATATATATGGCAGATTAATGAAACTGAATGTGAATGCCCAGATGAGAATACCCCTTTAAGAAGGCTAGCAGCATAAGAGAGATATCAAGGGGAGAGTAGGAATCTATTCTTCATCATCGTATGCTGAATAAGCTGGAGGGCATATTGCATAATCAGTGCCACCCACATTATCACTTGGCACAAGCACAAAAGAGTTATTTTAGTGAGATTTACTAATATAAGATGCAGAACGGATAGAAGGTATAGAAAATCTTTCATGCTTAGCGTTCTTCATTTTGTCAACAACAAATTGAGGTGCAGATGCCATTGTTTGCTGAAATTGGCACTCACTTTATTTTGTCTGCCATCGATGTACTTTTGTCTTTATGAATCTTTTTACTTATATATTTGTATTTGTAGTGTCTGTGAAGTCTCTCTGTTGTGATGCCTATTTGTATCTTTTATGGAATGTGACACCTAATTATGTGTGAAGACAAATTATTATTACAATGATCAGTAATCTACTGATACAAGTCCTGCCACAGTCTTTATTGACCACTTTAACACCTGACTTCTTCACTTCCTCTCTTTTGACATCCTCATCAAGACCCCCACTCATACAGCTACCTCTAGACACCTCTCACAATGGTCTTACACCGCCACTCATAAATAGGGCCATATTTTCACCAGCCTCTGTTCCCTATGTAATCTGTCTCAATCTTACACTTCTTCCACCACAACTTCTCTCCATTCACTCAAGCAGACCACAAGAGTATACACGCAACTAGGAACCTCAAGCATCTAGACATCCACAACCGCTCTGAATCTTTTACAATTCTACCAAATCTTGAGGCAGAAACTGCTGATACCTACTACAACACCATTATTACCTCAGCCCTTGCCACTGCAGCCCCCTCATCCTCACTACAACTAGACAAACCAATCCGGTTTGATTAACGACAATTGGAGAAATCCCTCTCTAAGGTAGTGATTTGATGCATTATGAAGCAACATACCTTGAGAATGCTGTAGCTACACTGATGCAGAATTGTATCTTGGTTAATGCCTGCTTGGTTAAGTTGTTTTGCTGATAAAACAGTTATACAATTATGATAATAAAACTCTGAAGCTTCTGTGGCTGCCTCTGCCTTCTCCTAGCACATTATTCACTGTGCAGGAGAGGATGATGTAATCCCTGGGTTGTGCCTGAAGGCAGAATAATAAATTGCTGCACCTTCCCCCAGCTACTGTGTATGAGTGATCCAGCTCAGGTTGATTAGTCATGTATTACAAGCTCCATGTAATTTGTTTATTTAGGCAGCCAGTCTGACCCAGCTTTCCCAAGGTACTGAATGTTATAATTGTTTTTTTTTTAGCAAAACCACTAGCTTAGGGATTAAACAAGATATGATCCTGCATCAGTGTAGCTAGTGCATTCTCAAGTTATGTTTGCTTCATAATGCATCAAATCAAAAGGTAGGGTTCCTTTAAAGGCAATCGGTCACCAGCAATTGGCCTAATAAACCACTACCACTATATTGTCAAACAGCATAATAACTTGTAGTTTTTGTTTCTTTCATCGTCCAGTGTGATGGCATCATCTAGAAAATGAACTTTGAAGTGAGATAAAAATTGGTTGTATAATGTCTAGGAGGTCGAGAGTTAACACTGAAGTCAAGGTGGGGTGCTACAAACGCCTCCACCTCTGTGATTGACATCATGCATCTGGCTGCAGGGTTAGTAATGTCTCTGGATTCAGGACCATCAATTACAGTGAAGGGGGCTTTCTGATGATGACAGAGCATCACTTCAGTGTTAAAATCCCCCCCCTCCTTGTCTTTATACAACCAGCTTACTTCTCACTTCAAAATTGATTTTCTGGATGATGCCACCAAACTGGGTCATGAAAGAAATACAACTATGAAGGTGTTCAGCTGCTTGGCAATATACTGGTAGGGGTTTATTAGGACATTCTTGCACTTATTGTTATTCAACATGTTAACACGAAGTGCATGACAATCACATCTTCATTCCAATCATAAGAAAAATAAAAATATAATCATTCAGCTCTCTGAATATCCCACATATATACATATGAGATATATTTAATTTTAGAATTATCTTTATTTGTATCTTAGCTCTTTATTCTATAATTGGTAGAGGTGAGCACTTGGGCACTTCAGTGCCATTCTGCCCTTTTTTGCCTAGCCTGCGATCTCAAAAACGCAACCAAAGAGACTTGTTTATAAGGTTTACACCTTAGAATCTTTCATGTAGGTTTTATGTCTATGTATCATATATTTTGTCTCTGAACATAGTGACATATATTGTCTTCTGAACATAGTGATACAGATAACATTTTTTGTCAAAATGATTCTTGGTGTACAGTGTGAATTGGTGCTAGGTGTCGATTTTTTATTTAAAATTTTTATTTGGCCTATACAAGTTAGTGTTAGGCACCTGTATAACACCGATAGCAGATCCACTGTCCTACTATTATATCATATATAGTTTTCAGGGTTAGTTAATTGCTGAGATAAATTTCAAAATTAGAATAGAATAGTGATGGCTAACCTATAACATTTACTTGTGTTAGAGGTGACACCGAGAGTTTTTTTTCTCTCGCCTTTGTACCCACCACAGTTACCGCTAAGCAATACTGGAGGAAGAGAACTTTATGTCATAAGAGCTACAAATAATACAAATTGACACACCGAGCTCAAAAGATTAGCCATAACTGACAATCCATCCTTAAAGGGGTTTTCCCATCTGGGCATTTACATTTAATTTAATTCATTTGCCATACGTAAACATTTCTTCAATTCAATGTTATTAAAAAAAAAAAATGTTCCTGTGTGAAGATAATTTCCCATAAATGTAGCCATGTTGTCCCTTAGAAACGAGATTGCTGCCAAAATGTGAGGTGGTCCAGTCCGAGGAAGCTATGAAGGGGCAACCAACACTCTAAACTTCAGGAGGGCAAATTTTCAGCAACTAAGGGAAGACCTTAAAGGCATAGACTGGGATAATGTTCTCAAAGACAAAAATGGGACTTTTTCTCATATATTCTGAAAAAGTCCTGTGAGAAACACATACCTTATGGGAAAAAGCATAAAAGGAACAAGAAAAACCCTATGTGGCTAACTAGTCTTGTAAGGAAAGCAATAAGCGAGAAAGATAAAGCGTTTAAGGTGCTAAAACGTGAAGGTAGCGATGAGGCATTACAGGATTATAGAGAGAAAAATAAATCCTGTAAAAAGCAGATAAAGGCCGCAAAAATAGAGACTGAGAGAAATATTGCCAGGGAGAGCAAAAATAATCCCAAATTATTTTTCAAGTATATGAATGATAAGAAACTAAAAACAGAGAGTGTGGGTCCCCTTAGAAATAACATGGGGGTCATGGTGGAAGGAGATGAGGAAAGGGCCAATCTACTGAATGTCGCCTTCTCAACTGTCTTTACCCAGGAAAATCCCCTGGGTAAAGACACAATGAGGAATAATGTAAATTCTTTTTATAATGTCAACAGTTTAACCCAGGAAGAGGTACGGCGCCGCCTCTCAACCACTAAGATAGATAAATCACCTGGGCCAGATGGCATACACCCCCGGGTTCTGTATGAATTATGTACGGTGATAGACAGACCGTTATTTTTAATATTTGAAGATTCACTGAGGACTGGTTATGTTCCACAGGAATGGCGCATAGCAAATGTGGTACCAATATACAAAAAAAGATCAAATAGTGATCCTGGAAACTACAGACCCGTGAGTCTAACTGCTGTGGTGGGGAAAATATTTGAGGGGTTTATTAGAGATGCTATCCTGGAGTATCTCACTGTGCACAACCTTATAACCCAGCGTCAGCATGGGTTTATGAGAGATCGGTCCTGTCAGACTAATCTGATTGGTTTCTACGAGGAGGTAAGTTCAAGACTGGATCTGGGGGACGCTGTAGATGTTGTATATTTGGACTTTTCAAAGGCATTTGACACCGTGCCACATAAAAGGTTGGTATATAAAATGAGACTGCTGGGAATAGGAGAAAATCTGTGTATTTGGGTAAGTAATTGGCTTAGTGATAGAAAACAGAGGGTGGTCATTAATGGCACATTCTCAGATTGGGTTGATGTTACCAGTGGAGTGGTCAGTATTGGGGCCACTTCTTTTTAATATTTTTATTAATGACCTTGTAGTGGGTTTACACAGTCAAGTTTCAATATTTGCAGATGATACTAAGCTGTGTAAAGTAATAAATACTGAGGTCGATAGTTTAGCATTACAGAGGGATTTGTGGAAGCTTGAGGGATGGGCAGAGAAATGGTTGATGAGGTTTAATGTAGATAAATGTAAAGTTATGCACTTGGGCCATGGAAACAAAAAGTATAATTATGTTCTAAACGGTCAATTACTTAGTAAAACTGAAGCTGAAAAGGACTTGGGGGTATTGGTGGATGGTAAACTTAATTTTAGTGACCAGAGCCAGGCGGCTGCTGCTAAAGCAAATAAAATAATGGGATGTATCAAGAGAGGAATAGATTCTCATGATAAAGACATAGTTTTGCCCTTATACAAATCCCTGGTCAGACCACACATGGAATATTGTGTACAGTTTTGGGCACCAGTGTATAAAAAGGATATAGTAGAGCTGGAACGGGTGCAGAGGAGAGCAACCAGGATTATTAGGGGAATGGGGGAACTAGAATACACTGACAGATTAAAAAATTTGGGATTATTCAGTTTAGAAAAAAGACGGCTGAGGGGAGACCTCATTACAATGTACAAATACATGAACGGACAGTACAAGGATCTCTCCAAAGATCTTTTTATACCTCAGCCTGTGACCAGGACAAGGGGGCATCCTCTACGCCTAGAGGAGAGGCGATTTTACCATCACCATAGACAAAGGTTCTTTACTGTAAGAGCAGTGAGACTATGGAACGCTCTGCCGCAGGAGGTTGTTATGGCGGACTCTATGTACATGTTCAAGAGAGGCCTGGATGACTTTCTGGAGAGAAAAAATATCACGGGTTATGGGGATAAAACATTTATTTAATTCTTAAAGGTTGGACTTGATGGACTTGCGTCTCCTTCCAGCCTTATATACTATGGCCAGAGATGCTCTATTAAGTCCTGCCTGACCACCTGGATTCAGCAATCATTACCACAGGACGGCTGTGGGACCTTTAGTAACTCCCGGACATTTTATATACAAAAACCTTTTGTGTTTTTGAGCAATCCCTCCAGCAGAGGTGCCGTATCGAAGGACACAGTCTTGTTTCTAAGGGACCATATGACTACATTAATGAGAAATTATCTTCACACAAGTAATTTTTTTAAAATAACATCTAATTGAAGAAATGTTTATATATGGTGAATTAATGAAACTGAATGTGAATGCCCGGACGAGATTACCCCTTTAAATCTTCTGTCCAGCTAATCCATATCTCATCGGCGTCTCTTTGTTGTCACAGTAAAATTCAGTTTAAAATATTAAGCATTGCTTACAAAGTTGTTCATACCTGCTCAGTATGTGTCCTAAAATCAATTTTAATCTTATTAATGTTTCCTTGCAATGCTTAAGAGCTACTATATAATTTCCAATATGAAGCAGAGAAGATAGAGACATGATTTGGGGGAAATTTATCAGGAAGTGTTTGAAAGCTAAACTGTTAAAGTTGTAAACTGTTGTGGTAAATGCCATGAATAACTAGAAGTCTTGACTGGATCACTATAGAATATTAAAGAGAACCCGTCATGCAAAATAACCCTCTAAACTAAATATATTTTCATAAACTGCCATTAGAAAGCATTGCCTCTATCCCTTCATTGTCCCTCTACATGCCTGTAAACCTAAGCAACGAGGTCCTAAATCTGTATGCAAATGACCTGTGAAATGTCCAATGAGTCATTAACATGTTCAAGCTGTCCAGCTTATTCATGAGTGGGAGGCACAGCCACACCCCCAGTGCATGACTGACAGCCTGTATAATGATGTTATGGCTGCTCCATGTGCTTGGTGGTGGCCACGCCCCCTACAGCCTGTGTGTGTATGTGAAAGATACAACAGCTCCAGGCAGCCATGTTATAGCAGAACATGTCAGGTACTTGTGTAGCTGATGTCTGTGTCTCAGTGTATTAGGAGGATGCACCATGTCAGCAGATACACTAGCAATGCTTTACTATACATTACACACAGACATGAGCAGGGGGAGGAGAGGGGAGGGGTAACAGGGGTGACAACACTGCCTGTGACCATGTGATCAGCCTAATTTACATATTAAAGAAAAGATGAGTTTACAATGATTAATGTATGAATTGACTAGATAAAGGCTGGGATGGATCCTTGTGAGCTGTTCCAACAGGTAGTAGTGACAGGACAAGTGACACAGACCTGATGACAGGTGTCCTTTCATCCCTTAGTGACCAAGCTCATTTGCGCCAAGATGACCAAGGCCTATTTTTGAAAACCAGCAGGTGTCACTTTATCCGGATATAACTTTAGAAGGCTTTAACTTACCCAAGTGTTTTTCTGTTACATTTTGTACTTCAAAATAGTGGGAAATTTTGGTTGATATATTTAACATTTATTTACATGTATTTTCAAATGTTCAGGTTTTCAAACTGATAGTCTTACTACCCAAATTAGTTAGTAACTAACATTTACCATATTTCAGCTTTGTGTTGCAGTCATTTCAGAAGTGTCCTTTTGTTTTATTATGACGCTAGAAAGATCACAAATCGAACAGCATTCTCTCAAATTTTTAAGAAAATTTTTAGAATCAATTATTTTAGAGGCCATTTCATTTCTATAGGTCAGTGGTGGCGGACCTATGGCACGCATGCCAGAGAGGGCACGGACAGCCCTCTCTGTGGGCACGCGTACCATCTCCCTGTTAATCACTGAGCTCCAGCGATCTCTCATACTGTAGCCTCCATCTGCCCACCCCTCCTCCCCTGCAGCCTGGAAACACCATGAGAATGAGGCAGAATGTCCAGAGCTTACAGAACACCCAGTGAGTACATAGAAGCAGGAGCTGCTCTGTGTGTATTACACAGGCAGCTTTGGACACTAAACAACTATAGATCCTTATTGTTTAGAGTCCCAAATTGTCCTGTATAACAAATATCCATGGCCACATATCTACTTCCCCTGGCCTGGATCCCTTGTCGCTGTGCCATGCTGCCAGTGATGCCAGGGTGCACTACACTGCCCTCACTGACAGCAGGGCACAGGTACCCAGAGCTCAGGACCAAGGGAGGTAGATATATATGGCCGCAGACATGTGTCATATATGGTGATTTGATGGTAAATTCACCTGCCTGGTTCTATGCAACTTTGCTATTCACTGCTCCCACCCTCCACCCCACAACACACACTTTGCCTTACAAACCCAATAGTGGGGGATTGTAGGTAATTTTAGACCAAATAGCCATGTTGGCACTCTGCAATGATTACATGGACTTTGGTTTGCAGTTTGGGCACCTGGTCTCTAAAAGGTTCGCCATCACTGCTATAGGTGTTTTAGAAGTTCTGTTAAAGTAAAGCCCCCACATATCACCCCATTCTATCAACTTCACCACTCACACTATTCAAAAAAGCAGGTAGGAAGCTTGTTAACTCTTTATGTGGGTAAATTTTCTTCAAATTTCTGTAAAATATATATAAACTGCATAAAAGTAGAAAATGCATAGGTGGATGTAACCCACTTTCAGGGCACATGGCGAAGCGTGAAAGGGAAGGAGTCATTGAGCTTTTGTAAGGCAGGATAGTTTTCAGGTGCCAGGATGTGTTTGTAGAGCCCCTGGGGCCATGTTCACAAGTGGCATTTTGAAAGAAAATCCAAAGGCTCCACCTGCGATCACATTGTCAGGCAAGATTGCAGTTACGTTGCGTTTAGTTAACGTGTTGTAAACACTATGATACCAATATATTTTATCACGAATTGAGCTTTTGGATTGCATTTCCAAATGTAACCGAAATGCCACGTGTGTACGTGGCTTCAGGTACCACAAACCCTTATACCAGAGAATTTGTAAACTTTTTACCATGTGGTATAGGGGGCATTTTAACCCCTTTGCCACATATGGGCTTTTTCCATTTTACTTTCTGTTTATCCCTCACCTACTTTCAGAAATCAATAACTTTATTTTTCTGTGTGCAGAGCTGTATGAGGGCTTATTTTCTGCGTAACAAATTGTACTTCCTAGCGATGGTATTTTATATACCATCCTTTGTACTGGGAAGTGGAAATACAATTCAAAATGCAGTAAAATTGACAGAAAACCACATTTGCACCATTTTCTTGTGGGCTCTGTTTCACTGTTCATTCCAAATAGCATCTCTAATATATTCTTTGGTTTAGTACAATCACAGGGTTACTAAATTTATAAAGGTTTTATAAGGTGTTAATAGATTTTACCACAAACTTAAAACTTATGTACCAAAATAAAATTAGTACCTTTACCATATTTTGACTCCAGAACTTTTTCATACAGTCATGGCCATAAATTTTGAGAATGACACAAATATTATATTTTCACATGATCTGTTGCCCTCTGGTTTTTATGTGTGTTTGTCAGATGTTTTTATCACATACAGAAACACAAATGCAATCATATTATGAGTAACAAAAGCTTTTATTGACAGTTAGAATGAGTTACTGCAGCAAGTCAATATTTGCAGTGTTGACCCTTCTTCTTCAGGACCTCTGCAATCCCCCTGGCAGCTCTCAATCAACTTCTGGACCAAATCCTGACTGATAGCAGTCCATTCTTGCACAATCAATGCTTGCATTTTGTCACAATTTGTTGTTTTTTGTTTGTCCACCCGTCTCTTGATGATTGACCACAATTTCTCAATGGGATTAAGATCTGGGGAGTTTCCAGGCCATGGACCCAAAATCTTTATGTTTTGTTCCCTGAGACATTTACTTATCACCTTTGCTCTATGGTGCTCCACCATGCTGTAAAAAAGGCATTGTTGATCACCAAACTGCTCTTGGACGGTTGGGAGAAGTTGCTCTTGGAGGACATTCTGGTGCCATTCTTTATTCATGGATGTGTTTTTAGGCAAGACTGTGAGGGAATGGTTGCAGGATGCTTTACAGTTGGCATGAGACAAGACTGGAATCGCTCATCTTGTCTTCTCCGAAAAAGCTGTTTTCCAGATGTTCCAAACAATCGGAAAGGGGATTCATCAGAGAAAATGACTTTACCCCAGTCCTCAGCAGTCCACTCCCTGTAACTTTTGCAGAATATCAGTCTGTCCCTGATGTTTTTTCTGGAGAGAAGTGGCTTCTTTGCTGTCCTCCTTGACACCAGGCCTTGCTCCAAGAGTCTTCGCCTCACAGTGTGTGCAGATGCACTCACACCTGCCTGCTGCCATTCCTGAGCAAGCTCTGCACTGCTGGTAACCTGATCCCGAAGCTGAAACACTTCTAATGGACGGTCCAGGTGCTTGTTGGTCCTTTTTGGGCGCCCTGGAGCCTTTTTGCCAACAATGCAACCTCTCTTCTTGAATTCCTTGATGATGCGATAAATTGTTGACTGAGGTGCAATCTTTCTAGCTGCGATACTCTTCTCTGTTAGGCCGGTTTTGTGCGGTGCAATGATGACTGCACGTGTTTCTTTAGAGATAACCATGGTTAACAGAAAAGAAACAATGATGCCAAGCACCAGCCTCCTTTTAAAGTGTCCAGTGGTGTGATTAATCATGACAGATTGATCTCTAGCCCTGTCCTCATCAACACCCACGCCTGTGTTAATGGAGCAATCACTGAAACGATGATAGCTGCTACTTTTAAGGCAGGCCTGCAATGAAGTTGAAATGTGTTTTGGGGGAAAAAGTTCATCTTCTAGGCAAATATTGACTGTGCAATCAATTGCTGTAAAGCTGATCACTCTTTATAACATTCTGGAGTATATGCAAATTGCCATTATAAAAACTGATACAGTAGACTTTATAAAAATTAAAATTTGTATAATTCTCAAAACTTTTGGGCATGACCGTACTTAATGTGTGCCTTGTCAGCCCATCACAGAAAGGTAGAAATTAGCTCCTTGATGCAGACAAAACTGGTAAAACCAGTCTAATTGCAATCAGCATGCTATGAATTGGTCTCTTAGGATTTTGGATCACAATGGATAGTTTAGTTCCAGAGAACGCCATCTTTGGGGGGCACCGATCGTTACTATGGCTTCCCTGAGGTCCAATCAGGACCCCAGGGCTCTCTGCAGGAAGTGCCTGTAAGATGGCGCCTGTGACGTCATCTTAAAAGGCACAGTGTCAGCCTATGCATTTGGATTTTGCCTTTTTCTGGTGCTAATAACTTTTTTATACTTTGGTGTACGGAGCTGTGGGTGGTGTCGTTTTTTGTGGATTTTGATAACTTTTACAATGTTATCATTTTTAGGACTGTGCGACCTTTTGATCACTTATTATAGAATTTTAATTTTTTTTTTTTTTTAAATGGCAAAAAAGTGACTATGGGCGCGATTTTCCGTTACGGGGCTAAACACGGTAAAAAAAACTATCATATCTTTATAGTTCTGGCATTTTCGGACGTGGCGATACCTAATGTGTTTATGATTTTTACTGTTTATTTATATTTATATCAGTTCTAGGGAAAGGGGTGTGATTTGAGTTTTTAGGTTTTTTTATTATATTTTTTTTTTTACTTTTTTTTTTTTTTACTATTTTTCAGACTCCCTAGGGTACTTTAACCCTAGGTTGTCTGTAAGATGCTGCCATACTACAGTATGGCAGTATATTGGGATTTTACTCCTCATACATTACAATGTGCTGATAGCACATGAAAAATGTGAACAGTGCAGGATTCCGGTGTCGATAAGCAATAAGACACTTGGCAGCCATGAGAATGTTTAAGACTAAGGTGAGGGTATGTTTCCTATGAGGCTGGGGAAATATATTTACTATGTATGTTTTTGGAAAAAGTAGGAAATCCAGCCAAAGTACCTGGGAGAGGTTCAATGTACAAAAAATAGAACGATGATCCAGCTCGGTTTAGAAAGATTTGTAGAAATAACATGATTTCATTCCTAGTATAAAAATCAGGATAGATACAAAGCGGTAAATTGTCATAGTGGTCTGCTACCGTTTTTTAGACTAAGAGCATGTCTGCTCTATGACAATTTACCGCTTTGTATCTATCCGGATTTTTATACTAGGAATGAAATAATGATTTTTTCTACAAATCTTTCTAAACCGAGCTGGATCATCATTCTATTTTTTGTACATTGAACCTCTCCCAGGTACGTTGGCTAGACTTCCTACTATGTCCAAAAACATACATATTAAATATATTTCCCCAGCATCTTAGGAAACATACCCTCACCTTAGTCTTAAACATTCTCATGGCTGCCAAGTGTCTTATTGCTAAGTCCTGGGGAAGGGTCACTCCCCCCTCCCGATAAGAGCTGTATGCTCGCATCAAGGAAGTTAGATCCATGGAGCACTTATCAGCTACCCTCCAAGATAAGGCAGATGAGTTCCATCTTATCTGGGACTCATACTGGCTTACCCAGGACACCCCCTAAGCTTAGCGTGTGTTTTTGTCACCCCCTCCCCATCACTCCTGTACTCCCAGTCTTGTCTACATCTGTCTTGTTAGTTTTATTTTTTGCAAGGTTTAATTTTTCCTGTTCTTTTGACTCCTTTGGTAAGGGGCCCACTCCTATCCGCAGAGATGAATATATGCAAATTTTGCACTTGGAAAATGTATATCCGTATTCACCAAGTATAGCATAGCTGTCTAAGCTTGACATTCCTCCATTACACCTGACATTACCTTACTTTGTTTATGATTGTTTAACTATGGTCATGCTCCGATTTGGGAATTACAGCAATGTTCTTATAGTTGGGTGGCACAGTGATGCCTAGCAACATCTGCATGGAATTTGTTGGTCAATGATGTGTTTGTGAGGGGTTTTTGCCCACACTCCAAAGAGACAGTGAATTTAAACATTAAATGAATTATCACAATGTCTGTATTTAATATACTGATGTAGTTTTCAAAAACATACTCACCAACATATGGTGTTGAATGGCGGTGGCGCCGCTGGTACAAATAGCAGCAAGAACACATGAAACAGCAAATGAGTGTAGCAATTACCACAAAGAAGAGGACAACGGCAAAACTAATTCCGGCAATCGTCTTTGGGCTGCAGCAAAAGAGACAATGATGAGTTTTTAACTTCAGAATACAAGATATATAGATATATTTAAGAAAGAATGAAAAAGTTTTAAAGTATTTAAAAATAGGCAAATTATGTCTTTGATGTGGCAACAATCACCATTCTTATGGATTACTAAAGTAAGCAACTCCTAGTGGTAGCCCATTTTTGATAACTGCTAGCTTTATCGGAACCCTCCAATAAAGCTAGCAGACACTGCCGCATAGTACGTAGAAATGAGCAAGAGGGGCGGTCCTGAGAAGAAGCAGCACCTAGGACCGCCCCTCATGAATACGCCGGATCGGGACCGCGCTCAAAGTGGCAGTGTCTGCTAGCTTTATCGGAGAGTTCCAATAAAGCTAAAGTTTATCACTATTAAAATGGGATAGCGCTAGGAGCTGCTTACTTTAGCTTGAAGGGGAATATGAGGAAAAAAAATTTAAATCAGGCTAAAGCCTCCTATGCGCTTAATTTAGTTACCGTATATACTCGTGAGTAAGCCGAGTTTTTCATCACAAAAAATGTGCTGAAAAACGTCCCATCTGCTTATACACGAGTCTATTATTAAAAAAAATTACCCAGTTAAAAAAAATAAACTTAAATACTCACCCTCCGATGTCAGTGCGGCTCCCCGACGTCGGCGCGGCTTACCGATGTCAGCGCGCCCAGTCTTCTTTCTTCTCCGCGACTCCTCTTCTCTCTTCTTTCTTCCGGTATGGACGGCCGCGCATACTATGACATCAGCAGCGGCCGCGTCATAGTATGCACCTGCTAGAAGCAAACATGGCCGCGTCCATGCCGGAAGAAAGAAGAGAGAAGAGGAGCCGCGGAGAAGAAAGAAGACGGGGCGCGCTGACATCGGGGACATCGGTAAGCCGCGCTGACATCGGAGGGTGAGTATTTAAGTTTATTTTTTTAAGGTCCGTGGGTGCGGGCTGCTGTATACTACTGGGGGCTGGCAGGCTGTATACTACTGGGGGCTGGCAGGCTGTATACTACTGGGGGCTGGCAGGCTGTATACTACTGGGGGCTGGCAGGCTGTATACTACTGGGGGCTGGCAGGCTGTATACTACTGGGGGCTGGCAGGCTGTATACTACTGGGGGGGGTTTGACCAATGTATTTCCCACCCTCGGCTTATACTCGAGTCAGTAGTTTTTCCCAGTTTTTGTTGGTAAAATAAGGGGTCTCTGCTTATACTCGAGTATATACGGTACCACTAGAGATGAGCGAGTATACTCGTCCGAGTATACTGCTCAGTCGAGTATTGGCATACTCGGACCGGCTCGTTACTCGGACGAGTATCTCGGCTGCTCGAAATCGAGCATTAAATTAATAAAATAAAGTGAAGAAAAGTATTTTTATTGCAAAATAAAATATTCCACATGTTTCCAGATGTTTTAATTGTTAGAATACATTGAAAAAACACTATTCTTTCCAGGTGTTCGCACTTGTCTCCCGCTAAGTTCGGAGATGTTTGGAACGTCTGGAATGTGAAGAATATTGTTCTTTCAATGTGTTCATTACAGGTGTTCGCGCGTGTCTTCCGATAATGTTGGAGATGTGCGCGCACATCTGCAAAGTGAAGAATAGAATAAAAACATTAAAAACAGTGAAAACACGAACATTTAAGTGCAGAACACATTGAAAGAACACTATTCTTCACATCCAGATGTTCGGCGCACATCTCCTAACTTAGCGGGAGACACGCGCGAACATTGTAAAGTGAAGAATAGTGTTTTTTCAATGTATTCTAACAATTAAAACATCTGGAAACATGTGGAATATTTTATTATGCACTGTTCTTTTAATGTTCTATTTTATTAAAAAAATGCTCGGGTCTCCCATTGACTTTAATAAGGCTCGTTATTCGGTACGAGCACTCGAGCATCGGGAAAAGTTCGTACTGAATAATGAGCACCCGCCATTTTAGTGCTGGCTCATCTCTAGTTACTACCTTCGATAGCCAATAAAGCCATGATTTTTTTTTTTTGAAAAGCAGCAACTATCAAGAACGTAGTAGCTTCTAGCAAACTAAGGCAATATACCAAAAGGGCCTTCCTAAGAGGTATCAACAAATGTGGGAACAAAAGGTGTCTGTGTTGTGACATGACTAATAAAAAGGGGCTACTACCTTCTCATCTGTTTACACTGGAGGAACTTTTTCGATCAAATCAATTATCCTGTGCGTCGGATTATGTAATTTACGTTATAAACCGTGTCTGTGTTCAAGTATGTATGAATGGCCACCGAGATTTCACGCCATTTACATCTAGAACATGATTTTAAAAATACAACAGTGAGCGCAATAGAACAGGTTCGAATTAAAATTCGAAACAAAAACAAAAAAAAAGAGTCCTATTGGATTTTTAAACTTAACACTCTATATCCAAATGCTTGGTTTTTTATTTGTTTATGCCTGATGAAGGCTAATTTTCTGAGTTTACACAAATCCTATTTAGAAAGAGATGAACCTATACCAGACAGTAATAGGCATGTGCCATATATAGAAGGGGCACAGTAATGTTATACAACCATACTGAAAAAGGAAGGAAAATGAGCACCAATGGTAATAGTAAAACCACAATTTTATTAGGTATAATTAAAAAGATAACATGTAACAAGACAGAGTGATTACGCAGCAAGCATATGTGGGTGCTGAGCAGCAGGAAACGTTCAGTGTGCTATAAGATTACAGGCAGTCCCCGGGTTACATACAAGATAGGGTCTGTAGGTTTGTTCTTAAGTTGAGTTTGTATGCAAGTCGGAACCGTATACTTTATTATTGTAACCCTAGTCAAAAATTTTTTGTTCTCTGTGACAATTGGATTTTAAAAATGTTGGGTGGTCATAAGAACCAGGATAAACAATAAATCTTAATTACAGACACCATTGATAACTGTTAAAGCTGTTTATTGTAGCCTAGGACTAAAGTACAGTAAATTACTAAAATCCAGAGGTCCGTTTGTAACTAGGGGTCGTATGTAAGTCAGGTGTTCTTAAGTAGGGGACCGCCTGTATAGATATATAATAAGCAAAGTGCCAAAGTGCATAGAACTGAACATACAATAAAAAAGTATTATTGCATCACAAGTATAAGTGGTACACAGACAGCCATAAAGCATAGTGGTAATACCTTGGATCCAGTGACAGTAAGGTGCACAGTAGGGCCACTGCTCAGTACCTCCCCGACACTTGTTTTGTCCTCTCAGTACTTGCTGCGTAATCACTCTGTCTTGTTACATGTTACCTTTTTAATTATACCGAATAAAATTGTGGTTTTACTATTACCATTGGTGCTCATTTTCCTTCCTTTTTCAGTATTGCTAATTTTCTGAGTTTAGCTTGATGAAGGCCAAAACTTAGTTTCTGAGTTTTATGGCATAAAAACATACTCCACTTTGATAGCGCTTTCTGTGGATTTCTCTCTGCCCTACTATTTCTCTGCCCCTGCAGGATTTCTTTTCCACTGATGGTAGAGTTCCTAGGTTTGTTTCATTTCTGATAACATATATGATATTTTTCATTTCAATAAAGCCATCTAGACCCCTCTTGAACTTCTCTAGTGTATCAACCATCACAACATCCAGTGGTAGCAAACTCCATAGTCTCACAGCTTTTGCAGTAAACAAACCCAGTCTATGGTGATGGCAAAACTGTCTTTACTTAAAGAGGACCTGTCACCCAAATTTTACTAAAGTAAGCAGCTCCTAGTGCTTGAACAAACGTCGCAGTGTTAGAGTGATAGCGTTACCGCAAACCTCTGGTAATGCTATCAAACACTGCGGCAGGGTACAGTGTAATTGTTGGACAGCTCGCAAAGCTGTCCGACGTATTCATGAGGGAGCAGGGTTGGGGCGTGGCTAGGGGCGGTGACTCCGGCTGGCACGCGGCAGTACCTCGGACTGCCGCCCTCATGAATAGATCGGACCGCTTTGCAAGCGGTCCGATGATTACATTGTACCCCGACGCAGTGTTTGATAGCGTTACCAGAGGTTTCCGGTAACGCTATCACTCTAACACTGCGACGTTTGTTCAAGCACTAGGAGCTCCTTACTTTAGTAAGCAGGTCCTCTTTAAGGGAAAAAAATGATGTCCCCTTGTCACAGGTATACAAAAACAATTACAAAGATTTCTGTCCTAGATATCCAGTCTAAGAAAATAAATTTGAACATTGGCATTTGAACAATGAGCATGTGCACCACTTCTCCATACACACAAGGAACTTGGTACCTTATTTCTTGTGATCACTAATGATTCCTTTTGTGAGATGATCAAACATCAGGAACTAAAAGTCTAGACCTGACAGAGGGTAAATTATGTAAAAATGAATAATACCTAGGAAAACGTACCTTATAAAAAGACAGCTCTTTTGCATTCTCTCTGTGATCAATTTACTAGGGTCGATACAGCAGTATCTATGGTCACAATTGCCGCAACAAAAGGTACCATATTTACAATCAAACTTAGGACGCCAAAAGCCTCCATGATCATGGTATCCAATGCAGTCTTCATCCCCGGATACTAAAAAATATATTTAAAAAAAACAGAAGACAAGTATTAATGAAGGTCTAATTTTCCAATAATCTCATTAAAGGAAGGATGAACACTAACTTGTTTTAGTTCATTAGATCTCTGCTTAGGTGAATGTTAACATTTCTGGTTGCCTTCATTTATGCATGTTATATTGTACATGGCATAGATATGCTCTGAAGGCCTGTGCCAACTTTTTTTTTCTTCTCTGTTTATTGTATTTACAAAGAATCTAAAATCAATTTCACCAATATAGATGTATTTAAGATTTTCTATTCTTTGTTCCAGGCAGTTTGCATGGATGGCTATATACAGCTCAGTTTTCTCAGCTATTTAGGGAAGACGCAGGCAGCTGGTATTCAATCTGTAATGGAGTGGCCAGCCGAGTCACCAGATCTAAACCCCATTTTGCTGTTGTGGGGGCAGCTTCAATGTATGGTATGCAAATAGTGCCCATCAAGCCAATCCACCATGTGGGAGTGGCTTCTGGAAGCATGGGGTGACATTTCTCCAGATTACCTCAGAAAAATAACATCTAGAATGTCAAAGGACTGCAATGCTGTAATTACAGCAAAGGGAGCATTCTTTGATGAAATTATTATTTCTGGACTTTATTTTCTATTCATTTTGTAACTCATTAGAAAAATAAAAGTATGTCTGGGTGATCCAAAACTTTTGAAAGTAGTGTATATCACAACCAGAAGAAAAAACTGGATAAAATAAGTAGTCTGAGCTTTTTGATACTGTAGCCTGCTGTAAAAAAAATGAAGAAAAAGTATTCATACAGTGGAGGCCATGATATTTTATGGGGACTGGGGCCACTGTATAATCTGATTGTAGAGTAATGCAGTTATAGTGGGGGAAAAAAGCATTTAGTCAGCCACCAATTGTGCCAGTTCTCCCACCGTAATTGACTTCATAGGTAGACCTCAAATATGAGAGAAAAAAGAGAAAACAAATCCAGAAAAATCACATTGTCTGATTTTTTTAAAGAATTTATTTACAAATTATGGTAAAAAATAAGTATTTGATCAATAAAAAGGTCACCTCACTTCTTTGTTATATATCCTTTGTCGGCAATGACAGAGGTCAAACTTTTTCTGTAGGTCATCACAAGGTTGGCACACACTGTTGCTGCTATGTTGGCCCATTCCTCCATGCAGATCTCCTGATGTTTTGGGACTGCCTCTGGGCAACACCAAAAGTTTTCTATGGGGTTGAGATCTTGAGACTGGCAAGTCAAATCCAGGACCTTAAAATGCTTCTTACAAAGCCACACCTTTGTTGCCCTGGCGGTGTGCTTGAGTTCATTGTCATGCTGAAAGACCCAGCCACATTTCATCTTAAATACCCTTGCTGATGAAAGGTTTGCACTCAAAATCTCACAATCCAATACATGGCCCATTCATTCTTTCACGTACACGGATCAGTCATCCTGGTCCCTTTTCAGAAAAACAGCCCCAGACCATGATGTTGCCACCCCCATGCTTCACAGTAGGTATGGTTTTCTTTGGATGCAACTCAGCATTTACTCTCCTACAAACACGAAGAGTTGTGTTTTTAAAGAGCGGCTCTACTTTGGTTTCATCAGACCATATGGCATTCGCCCAATACTCTTCTGGGCAGAGGTCGCATTAACGCCTCACCACGCGTCATAGACGCGTGATGAGGCGCCATTACCCCCCAAAATAATTGCCATGCGTAAAAGAACGCATGGCAATTATTCCCTGTAGCGCACAGGCTGAGCGGCCCGGCGCGCGCTGCAAAAGAGGGAAATGTCACTAGCGCGATCGCAGCGCGCGCCGGGCCGCTCAGCGGGGCACGTGACTAAGGGGCGTGCCGGAGAGACCCGGAGTGAGAGCACCGGCCACAGGGGAGACATGTGGACAGAGGGGCTGTCCCCGCGACGGGACTTAAGATCAAGGCCGGGTGAGTGTAGTGTGCTGTGTGAGTGTAGTCTTGTGTGTGCTGTGTGAGTGTAGTGAGTAGTGTACTGTAGTGTTGTGTGAGTAGTGTACTGTAGTGTTGTGCGTGCTGAGTGTATTGTAGTGTTGTGCGTGTGTGTGTGCTGTGTGAGTGTAGTGTAGTGGTGTGCGTGCTGTGTGAGTGTAGTGTAGTGGTGTGCGTGCTGTGTGAGTGTAGTGTAGCGTTGTGCGTGCTGTGTGAGTGGAGTGTAGCGTTGTGCGTGCTGTGTGAGTGGAGTGTAGTGTAGTGGAGTGGTGTGTGTGCTGTGTGAGTGGAGTGGAGTGTAGTGGTGTGCGTGCTGTGTGAGTGTAGTGTAGTGTTGTGTGTGCTGTGTGAGTGTAGTGTAGTGGTGTGCGTGCTGTGTGAGTGTAGTGTAGTGGTGTGCGTGCTGTGTGAGTGTAGTGTAGCGTTGTGCGTGCTGTGTGAGTGGAGTGTAGTGTAGTGGAGTGGAGTGTAGTGGTGTGCGTGCTGTGTGAGTGTAGTGTAGTGTTGTGCGTGCTTTGTGAGTGGAGTGTAGTGTTGTGCGTGCTGTGTGAGTGTAGTGTAGTGTTGTGCGTGCTGTGTGAGTGTACTGTAGTGGTGTGTGTGCTGTGTGAATGTAGTGTAGTGGTGTGCGTGCTGTGTGAGTGGAGTGTAGTGTAGTGGTGTGAGTGGAGTGTAGTGTAGTGGTGTGAGTGGAGTGTAGTGTAGTGGTGTGAGTGGAGTGTAGTGTAGTGGTGTGAGTGTAGTGGTGTGAGTGTAGTGTAGTGGTGTGAGTGGAGTGTAGTGGTGTGAGTGGAGTGGAGTGTAGTGGTGTGAGTGGAGTGTAGTGTAGTGGTGTGAGTGGAGTGTAGTGTAGTGGTGTGAGTGGAGTGTAGTGTTGTGGTGTGAGTGGAGTGTAGTGTTGTGGTGTGAGTGGAGTGTAGTGTAGTGGTGTGAGTGGAGTGTAGTGGTGTGAGTGTAGTGTAGTGGTGTGCGTGCTGTGTGAGTGTAGTGGTGTGCGTGCTGTGTGAGTGTAGTGGTGTGCGTGCTGTGTGAGTGTAGTGTAGTGTAGTGTAGTGGTGTGCGTGCTGTGCGAGTGGAGTGTAGTGCTGTGCGTGCTGTGTGAGTGTAGTGTTGTGTGCGTGCTGTGTGAGTGGAGTGTAGTGTAGTGGTGTGCGTGCTGTGTGAGTGAAGTGGAGTGGAGTGTAGTGGTGTGCGTGCTGTGCGAGTGGAGTGTAGTGCTGTGTGTAGTGGTGTGCGTGCTGTGTGAGTGGAGTGTAGTGCTTTGTGTAGTGGTGTGCGTGCTGTGTAAGTGTAGTGTAGTGGTGTGCGTGCTGTGTGAGTGTAGTGTAGTGGTGTGCGTGCTGTGTGTAGTGGTGTGCGTGCTGTGTGTAGTGGTGTGCGTGCTGTGTGAGTGGAGTGTAGTGTTGTGCATGCTGTGTTTTACCGAAATTTTCATACTCCTCCTCGGGTAAAAATACTCCTCAAAAATGGTGAGAGGAGTATTTTTACCCTTCTGGAAAAATGTTAGTGCGACCTCTGCTTCTGGGACATCGAAATGCTCTCTAGCAAAGTTTATGTACAGGCTTAAGCAGAGGAACACATCTGGCACTGCAGGCTAGGAGTCCTTAAAGGCCTAGTAGTGCATTACTTACGGTAGCCTTTGTTACATTGGTCCCAGCTTCTGCAGGTCATTCACTAGGTCCCCCATGTGGTTCTGGGATTTTTGCTCACTGTTCTTGTGATAATTTTGACCTCACTGTGTGAGATGTTGCATGGAGCCCCTGATCTAGGGAGATCAGTTAAACAGATTAGTAATTGCTTTCAGATTTGATTTCTTCACACCAAGATGCTCGTTAAAGATTCAATCTTCCCAGCCTGGTGCAGGTCTAAATTTTTGTTTCTGGTATCCACCATATTGGAGTTTGGGGTGTGACTGTATAAGCTTGCGGACAGGTATCTTTTATACTGATAACAAGTTAGGAGCCATTACTACAAGTAAAGAGTGGAGGACACAGAAGCCTCTTAAAGAGGAAGTAACAGGTATGTGAGAGCCAGAAATCTAGCTTGTTTGTAGGTGACCAAATACTTATTATTCCCCATAATTCGCAAATAAATTCTTTAAAAATCAGTTGCGATTTTCTGAATTTGTTTTCACATTTTGTCTCAAAGTTTAGGTCTATGATGTTAATTACAGGCCTCATCTTTTTAAATGGAAGAATTTGCACAACTGGTGGCTGGTATTTGCTGTACATATAAATAATACGACCTTGATGCTGGATATCGAATTCTACAATATACTGTACTTATAAATCACATCATACAATAAACATAAAAATTACCTCCTCCAGATAAATAATGTAACCATTTCCTGTGTACATTTCATAATACTGTTTTGGCAAGCTCTGTGTAGCCCTGCTTAATCTGTGTGCACTATATAAATAATGGAATTATTATTGTTACTGTTGGCAGACTTAGGATGGGAGATATGTGGGGTTTTGCAAAATCCTACTCTATTCTGGCCTGTATTTTTATGGTTTTCTACTTTATGTACTTCTTTTACATGTCCTAATCTTGCCCCTATTATGTTTTGAGATGTATAGATGTTATATTATGGGTGATTTGGATATGTTGGAGGCATTGGGCTATGTGCAATACTTTTATGTGTATGACCTGTGTTATTATGTGGGGCGGGAGGGGGGTCTTATAGGTCTCCTTATCTGCCATTTGTATGTATTTTATTACATTGTTATTTTGCATTGTTGTTGTATACATTTACTTTATGGGGTATTATGAGTAGTGATGACTGCCTGATTGTTTTGTTTGATGTAGTATTTCTCACATATTGCAGATACACTTTGTTTCTGTTACATGTGCATTAGGTTTTCAAAACCCTAAACAGATGTACTATAAGTTGAGAACATCTAAATGTGACATTAAACAATTGAGACCATTTAGATAAAAGAAGATCTACACCACGGGTGTTAAAGCCTGCAGCCTTGTGTTATCTGGCCCCTTTACTTGTCAAGAGAGCAGTATAGGGGCAGGGTTCTTGGATACTCACCTCTCCCTGCTCCCCCAAAGCAGTCGCATAGTGTAAACAAAGTACATACTCACAGGGCTTATCAGCACATGGAGAGGAGGCAACCATTGCGACACTGAGGTAATCTGAGGCGGTAGCAAAGAAATTGCTGCATATAGGTTACATCCCAAGAGCTATTGATTTGTGAAAAAAAAAAACCTTTACAGTTACTATTTAATGTGCGGGCTCTATGGCTCCTGTGGGGGCGGGGCAAGACGGCTGGCTTGGTGGCACTTTGGCTGCTTTTGGGGGGGGGGGTCATTCTGTGGGGTTTGTTGTTGCTGCTGTGGGGAAACACTGTTGACACTGTGACTATTAGCTACTGTGTGGGGGCTCTGTGACTAAAGACTACTACTTATTTTCACCAGGGACCACATCAGCGTCATTCCTGTCCTAAATGGGGGACCATGAGGCTGATGTGGCCCCCAGTAAAATTGCATGTGACACCCCTGAAAAACTAGCAACAAATCACAAAGCAATATTCACCTTTCGAGAGCAAAAAGGAAAATACATGCATCTGTTGGGTTGCAATGAGCATGAAATGTTTTTTCTTCAAAAAGTTTCATGTAGATGCCATATTTTAACTTTTCCCATTATTTTAAAGGGAGCCTATCATCAGAAATGGGCCTAATAAACCACTAGCAGTATGTTGTCAAGCAGCTGTACAGTTTCTAGATCATGTTTCTTTCATGGCCCATGGTGGTGGCATCATGAAGAAAATCAACTTTGAAGTGAGATGTTAATTGGATGTAGAATGTCAGGGAGGGAGAGAGTTTAACACTTAGGCCGGCGCCACACAGGGCGCTTTGTCTGCGCTTGCAAACGCAGACAAAGTCGCGCCCACCGGGGCGGGCCTCGGCGGAAAAACGCAAAACACCGGCGGCTCGTTCCCGATCGCAGGCGTTTCCATAGAAACGCTGATGCCCGCCCCAGTGGGCGCGACTTTGTCTGCGTTTGCAAGCGCAGACAAAGCGCCCTGTGTGGCGCCGGCCTTAGGTCAAGCTGCCACTGAACACCTTCTCCTATTTGAATTACATAATCCCCAGGACCTCAGGAGATGTGGGCAATGATGTCCCAGGGCGCAGGACCATCAATAACAGTGAAGTGGACGTTCTAAGGCAGAGAAAGCCTGACTTCAGTGTTAAACGTTCGACCTCCTTGACATCATAAAACCAATTTACATCTCACTTCAAAGTTGATTTTCTGGATGATGCCACCACACCAGACAGTGAAAGAAACATGATCTAGAAGCTGCCCAGCTGCTTGACAACATACTGGTAGTGGTTTATTAGCCCAAAATCTGATGACAGGTTCCCTTTAACTTTATTGGGATGGCCTTCAAAGCCATGGCTAGTTGTAAGGGTGTCAATTTTCTGCATTGGCTTTTTAAACACACTGCAGAAAATAATTAAAATCATTTTTGTACTCACGATAACAAAATAACACATTCTCTGATTCACTGTTAAAAGGCAGCATTTCACAGATATAGGTCCAACCTGTCTCTATCAGTCCTGCTGTACACAATTTCAGTTGCCCCTAGACACAACCCTGCAACTACTGACTTAGGCCCCTTCCACACTAGCGAGTGTGATGCGATGAACTCGCATCACACTCGCAACGCAAGCTGCCGGGAACGCACGGCCCGAACGCTGCACCGCGGGAGTGAACTCAGCATGTCAGTTCACTCCCGCGGTGCAGGGTTCGGGCCGTGCGTTCCCGGCAGCTTGCGTTGCGAGTGTGATGCGAGTTCATCGCATCACACTCGCTAGTGTAGAAGGGGCCTTAGGGTCACGACATCTTGGATTCCTGTATGAGGCCGTGCTACTGAGATTTCTGTCTCTCTCTGCTCTGAGCCTATAGCCCCGCCCCCTGCACCACATCAGGAGGAAAGAGAAGCTAGAAAACTACAAACTCCGGGCAGATAAGTGATCCGGGGGAAGAGAGAGGCTGTAGCACAGCTGGCAGTGTAAAAGTCTGTCAGCCTTTGTGTAATAGGTATCTCATGCATCTCTCAGCTGTCTCATGTCTCTTTCTATTTGTCAGTGTGTTAGTACAGTATGTAATAAGACAGATGAAAATGTATATAAACCTTTACCCTAGTGATGTAACCACATTGTCACCCCACAGAACTAGATGGAGCATAATGGGGCAGATTTATCAAGCAGTCTGAAAGTCAGAATATTTCCAGTTGCCCATGGCAATCAATCACAGCTCAGCTTTCATTTCACCAGTGCTCATGAATATTTTAAAGGGGAGCTGTGATTGGTTGCCATGGGCAATTGGAAATATTCTGACTTTCAGACACTTGATAAATCTGCCCCCATGTGTCTGCTTAGAGAGTCTCCACACTGACCAGCCTAGGGAGTGATGTGAGCTAAAACAGTAATAAAACTGAGTAAAATTTTGTGTAAACATCACTAGGGGATTGAGATTTGAGAATTTTATTTTGTGGGAAAACCATTTTAATGTGTTTGTGTAACTAAATTATTAAAATGTCCAATATACTTTCTCTATCAATGCCTCACAGTTTTCTAGATCTCTGCTTGCTGTCATGCAACAGAAAGCTTCATTGTTTACTTCCTGTGGATAAACACCAGTCCATGTCATGTGATGTTACACACGTGCATGGCTCATTATTATCACACACCAGTGTGACATCACATGATCATGGACCTGGTGTTTATCCAGAAGTAAACAAAGAAGATTCTTGTTGCAGGACAGCAAGCAGAGATCTAGAAAAAAGAGGAATTGATACAGAAGGAATATTGGAAAATATAATATATATATAATTTTTCATTCTACAAACAATATCAATTATTTGTGGCAATATGCTTAAAGTGGACAACCCCTTTAAGTACTAGTATGTTTTGTGTAACTAGTGTCCAATTAACTCTAATAAGGCTGCTGGGGTAGCGATCTCGCTCTGCCCCATAATGTGCTACAAGTCACAGACAGACACAATGGCACATTTACTGGGACTATCCAGGGGCAACTCCTCACAACCACTTGGGGGGTGGTCTGTTTCAATTAAGGATAACATGTCTTTCTAAGGGTGGTAACACACATGGCGTTTTTGGGCCGTTTTTAGTTCGTAGTTAGTGCATATTCAGATCGTAAAATAATTGGATAATTGGTCAAACCTGTCAAAAACACATACGTTTTTCAAAAACGCATGCGTTTTTTAACAATCTGAAACGATCTGAAAACTAAAAACGGCCTAAAAACGCAATGTGTGTCACCACCCTAATAAATCAGCGAATATCTGAGAGAGAAATGTTAGTCGAAAATGTTCTAAACATTCCCTGTTGATTGGCTGCAGCGGTCTCATGACTAATACAGAGGATTCCCAAAGGGGCACACTTGTAGTTGGGCCTATCATGATGGAATTAACGAATAAGGTTTCATTAGATCCAAAACAATGTAAAAGATGGCTGAGCTGATTCCATTACATGGCAGACACTGGTGACAATGCATTTGTGCAGTATTGCATTACACAAGCAGACCTAGTGGTCAGAGCCATATACAGCGTGTACGTCTTCCCACAGAAAGGTTCAGCATAATGAAGGTTTGTTTAGCCATCCTATCTCCGCCCACCCATCATGTTACTGCCGTCTGTCCGCGCCCGTAAGAAAGGGGAAAGCTGTAAGAGCCGCCCACGTCATCATGACGTCACAGTTATTTTACAGCCGAGGCTAGGTCACTGTGGAGTTATATTTCGTCATGAGCACACGTCACGGTAATTCTGGTAGTACTTTTTGTGCACTGGAGTTACCGTGGAAGTATATTATACATATATACACACACAAATCACCTTGCCCTCTGTAGTAAGACGCAGGGTATATAGATAGAAGAGGCTCACCTATGGGTGACAAGGCAGAAAGAACGATCCAGGCGGCTCCAAGGAGCGGCGCTGCCATCTTCAGTCTCCCGCTGGATCAATGAAGTAGTTGCGAGGCTGCCTCGAGACCGGATTGGAGACGCTTCTGCTATGGTTGATGACGTCTACAAGTATCACGTGACCTCCCTACTATTCAGATCCTGTTCTGAGTATAGCCTGAAGTGCCTGCTGATGGCATCTGAGAAGAAGCACAAGCTGGAAGGGTCACAGCGGATCACCGTGCAATCCCATGTCCCAGAGCTATGCCGTCTCAGGGTTTAACTCCTGGAATCCCCACCATTTGTAAGAACTGGGATCCTTCATCTCAACACCACTTACCCATCTTCATTAGGTTTATAGAACTGGGCTATCCCTGGAATGGTGGGGAAGCTTGAGACTGCGAGGGAGCTTTCACACGATGCTTGCGTCACGTTTGATGCGTTTTTGAGGCATTTCAAAGGCTTCAGCATTGATCACATGCTGAAGTTACTTTGTGTTTTAGCAGATGCAGTGGAAACGCAATGTAACCTCAGCATGTGATCAAGGCTGAAGCCTTTGGAATGTGTCAAAAAGGCATTAAAAAACGCAACGCATCGGGTGAATGCGCCCTCATCCTTTTATATTAGAATCCAGTTCATGTGATTAATCCAGGGCCACAGCTTGAGGTTAACAAGCAGAGTACAGATTGAGCCTCCCCTAATTTTGATTCTTACTGCCTCTGTTTTCTGTGCTTCTAGCACTTAGAAAAGCATGTAGTAAACCAGTCACACTCGCATTTAGCTGTGTGCACGCTGAACAGGGCCGGTGCTATGGGTAGGCAAAGTGGGCATTTGCCCAGGACCACCTGAAAGAGGAGAATGCCATGGATCCAGAGATATTCAGAATATCAGGTGCGATTTTTATAAATAAAAATCACTCCCAACGGCATTTTAACAGTTAATATCTCCGTTTTCCTCACGCTGATTCTTAGCAGGCAGCTACAGGGAGTATTCTAAGAATGCTGGATTCAGGAGCTGCTGCACCTCACAGATAATGGAAATATTCCCTTTATATATTACTACATTTTGATAAGGAATAATATCAACTAATATTCTTTTTTTTAACCCTCTCCTATCCAGAACTATCTAACACACTTTCTCTCTTAATGCCATTTATTATATGTATTTGCCTAATGTGACTACATATTTACACTGCAACCCGGAACGTGTCCATAAAGTTATATGTAACACCAAAAACACACATGTTCTGGAATAAAGTTATCTCTAAAGAAACATGTTCAGTCATCATTGCACTGCACAAAACTGGCCTAACGGGGAAGAGTATCACAGCTAGAAAGATTGCACCTCAGTCAACAATCTATCGCATCATCAAGGAATTCAAGGAGAGAGGTTCTATTGTTGCCAAAAAGGCTCCAGGGCACCCAAGTAGGACCAGCAAGCGCCAGGACCGTCTCTTAAAAGTGTTTCAGCTTCGGGATCAGGCTACCAGCAGTGCAGAGCTTGCTCAGGAATGGCTGCAGGCAGGTGTGAGTGCATCTGCACGCACTGTGAGGCGGAGATTCTTGGAGCAAGGCCTGGTGTCAAGGAGGGCAGCAAAGAAGCCACTTCTATCCAGAATAAACATCAGGGACAGACTGATATTCTGCAAAAGGTACAGGGAGTGGACTGCTGAGGACTGGGGTAAAGTCATTTTCTCTGATGAATCCCCTTTCCGATTGTTTGGAACATCTGGAAAACAGCTTGTTCTGAGAAGACAAGGTGAGAGATACCACCAGACTTGTCTCATGCCAACTGTAAAGCATCCTGCAACCATTCATGTGTGGGGTTGCTTCTCAGCCAAGGGAAACGGCTCTCTCACAGTCTTGCCTAAAAACACATCCTTGAATAAAGAATGGTACCAGAATGTCCTCCAAGAGCAACTTCTCCCAACCGTCCAAGAGCAGTTTGGTGATCAACAATGCCTTTTCCAGCATGATGGAGCATCTTGCCATAAAGCAAAGGTGATAAGTAAATGGCTCAGGGAACAAAACATAGAGATTTTGGGTCCATGGCCTGGAAACTCCCCAGATCTTAATCCCATTGAGAACTTGTGGCCAAACAAAGAGACGGGTGGACAAACAAAAACCAACAAATTGTGACAAAATGCAAGCATTGATTGTGCAAGAATGGACTGCTATCAGTCCGGATTTGGTCCAGAAGGTGATTGAGAGCTGCCAGGGAGAATTGCAGAGGTCCTGAAGAAGAAGGGTCAACACTGCAAATATTGACTTGCTGCATTAACTCATTCTGTCAATAAAAGCTTTTGTTACTCATAATATGATTGCACTTGTATTTCTGTATGTGATAAAAAACATCTGACAAACACACATAAAAACCAGAGGGCAACAGATCATGTGAAAATATAATATTTGTGTCATTCTCAAAACGTTGGCCATGACTGTATTTATCTCTCATATCTATCTACTGTATATATAATCTACTTTATAGTTCTGCATCTAGAAATTTCTATCATCTTTCATATTTGTCTTCTAATAATTATAATTAATAATTCGTTTATTTATATAGGGCACACAGTTTATGCAGCGCCGTACAGAGCTGCCAGATTAGCCCCTGTACCCATGGGGCTCACAATCTATTTAACCTACCAGTAAGTTTTTGGAGTGTGTGAAGGAACCTGGAGGACCCACAGGAAACCCACACAAACACCGAGAGAACATACAAACTGTTTGCAGAAGTTGACCAGCGCTGCAAAGATGTAGTGCTAACCACTGAGCCACCGTGCTGCCCATCAATCTCTCATCTATCTCCTATAAATTTCGCCCATATTACAGCTTGTTTTACCATACTAAAGTGAGCCTCTTACTGACTGACTGGTCATTAAATAGTTATATTTTGGGGCCCCACTTTGTCTAGAACCGGCCCTGATGCTGATGAATAGACTTCTCTTCTATTAACCATGTAAATTCTGCAAAAAAAATTGTCTTTTTCATTTATGCAAATTAGCACCGGGCACTCCTCTGCACGTCACACAGGGCATCCAACATGTGATGTAATAATACAAAAAATGTTAGCTGCCGCTGTATGGAGGGGGCTCACGGGCTGAGCCCTCTCCATACGAGGTAAGTGTTTACTGCATATTGCAGCCAACACCCACCAGTAACGCCCACGGTTGGTGGCAGAGGCATCTAAATCACAGCGGCACATGAGGGCCGGCATATTGGGTTTGATCGCGGCCCCATGTGAGGTCATTGGGGGGGGGGGCAGTGATCTGTTGCTATGACAACCTCCGGTCATACAAAGACCCGAGGTTGTCTTGTTTTAACACATTCACTACAATGTGTGATTTGCACATTGTAATAAAAGGGATAAATCACGGTATGGCAGTATATGGTAGGATCAGACAACCTAGGGTTAAAGCACCCTAGGGGTCTGAAAAATGGAAAAAAAAAATTAAAGACCTAATAATTCAAATCACCCTCCTTTCCCCAGAACTGATATAAATATGAATAAACAGTAAAAATCATAAACATGTTAGGTATGGCTTCATCCCAAAATGTCCGAACTATCAAAATTTAATAACAGTTATAATCGGCGTTTAACCCTGTAACCGAAAATAGCGGCAGTCGAAAATGCCACTTTTTTTCCATTTTGAAAAACATAAAAAAAAAAATTAAAAGTGATGAAAAAGCTGTACATTTCTAAAAATGGTAGCATTAAGAATGTTATCAAAAGTCGTAAAAAATGACACCACACAGCTCTGTACACAGAAGTATGAAAAATTTATTAGCGCCACAAGATGGCAAAATTAGTTTTTTTTTGGTAATTTTTAAGTTTTAATTTTTGTAAATGTATGAAAACATTTTAAAACCTACACAAATGTGGTACCCCTGTGATCACACTGATCCAAAGAATAAAGAGGACATGTCACTTGGGGCGCACAGTGAAAGCCGTAAAATCCAAGTTCACAAGAAAATGGTGCAAATGCATTTTTTCACCAATTTCACGACATTTTTTTTTTTTTTTGCTTCCCAGTACACGGCATGGAATATTCAATACAGTCACTAAGAAGCACAATTTGTTATGAAGAAAACAAGCCCTAACACAGCTAAGCAGGAGGCATGAATAAATTATTAACAACCTTAAGGACCAGGCCCTTTTTCATTTTTGCGTTTCCATTTTCTATTCCCCTCCTTCAAAAATCCATAACTTTTTATTTTTCCATATAAAGAGCTGTATGAGGGCTTGTTTTCTGATTAACAAATTGCACTTCAGTATTTAATATTCCATGCCGTGTACGTGGAATTGGGAAAAAATTTCCAAATGCAGTGAAAATGATGACAAAAAAGTGCAGTATTGTTGTGGCCTTGGATTTTGCCGCTTTCACTGTGCGCCACAAATGACATGTGTACTTCATTTTTTGAGTCGGTGTGATCACGGGGATACCAAATTTGTATAGGTTTTATAATGTTTTCATACATTTAAAAAAAATCAAAACCTGCTGTACAAAAATTTTAAAAATATTATTTTGCCATCTTGTGGCATTAATAACTTTTTCATACTTCGGTGTACGGAGCTGTGGGTGTGTCATTTTTTTGTGACTTTTGCGCTCAGCAATTCCCGTCAGCTCCATAGGGCTTATTGGAGCAGAACGGTCATGCGCGTCCATCTGCTCCATTAGTCTGAGGAGTGGCGAGGGGTCGGTCGGACCCTCGTTCTCGCAATCTGCGGGGGTCTCACCATAAGGCTCAACTTGCCTTTGTGGGAAAACCCCTTTAAGGCCGATGCACTTTCCAGTTTTTCCAGTAAAGCTCAGAATGTGGTTGAAAAGATCCCATCCCCCAGTGTTGTTTTTGCTGGCATTCATCATGATTTGGCCACGTCTGTTGCTGATGCTTATAGTTCTGCTCCTGAAAATGTTTCAGAAGGAAGAAAAACTTGAAATATATTGCTCAGTGTTAGCAATGCACCCCAGCATTGCTAGAATGACAAATCTATTGTTTATTGGTGGCCACCCTGGTCACATGACCTTCAAGGCTTTGTTGCTGCTTGCAAAGTGTGTGCTAGGCGAAAGGTTCCTATACGCTCACCTGAGGGGCTCCAACATATACTTCCTCTTCCTGGTAAGCATTGGTCCCATATTTCCAGGGACTGTATTACAGACCTACCAGAATCCGAGGGTAAAACCGTTATTTCGGTAGTATGGGACAGGTTTTCTAAAATGTGCCATTTGATACCCTTTAAGAAACTCCACAGTGACAAGGTTTTAGACTCCCTTTTTATTAACCACATTTTGCATCTGCACTGAATTCCAGAAATTATTGTTTCTCTCTGTGGTGTTCAATTTGTGTCAATTTGTGGAGGAAGTTCTGTGGTCACCCAGGTATTTCCCTGTCTTTCTCATCTGCTTTTCATCCTGAGACAAATGGACAGAGACTGAATCAAATTCTGGAACAATTGTTAAGGTGTTATGTCTGCAGACATTTCTTTCCTCTCACAGAGTTTGCTCCAAGTAATAGAGTGAACTCTTCCACCAAAGTGTTGCGGTTCTATTGTAATTTTGGCTTTAACTCCAAATACTTGTCTTATTAGGGCACCAAGTTGCTAAAGCCTTCCTCCTAATCGACATTTCAATGGCTGAGCTCAGTCTGGGACCAGGTTCTCACGAACCTGGCTACAGCCCAACATACCCAACAGCATAAAGCCAATAAAAGGTGGTCTCCAGGTCAAAAATATGTTTTGAAGGAGAGATAGTGGTTAACAACCAAAAACTTGTGTCTTAAAATTCAGGCTGGGAAATTTGCCCAGATTTGCCGACCGCTATGTGGGTCCATATGTGATAACTGAAATGATCAATTCAGTGTACTTTAGGTTGCAGTTGCCCCATACTTACCGTATCCAAGTCACCCTAAACCACCGTCTCCTGTTGTAATCCAAGGCAAATTAGAATTTGAAGAAAAACAAATCTTGATTCTAGCAGGGTTCAGAAAGCTGTTCAGTACTTAGTGCACTGAAAGGGATATGGCCCTGAGGAGCATTCATGAGTCTCTGGCAAAGATCTCCATGCCCCGCTTCTTCTCAGGTTGTATCATCACCAGAACCCTTCTAAGTGGTGGTGTTAAAGGACATCGACCATCAAATTTCCTGATCCCCTCACCTTCCAGAGTCATCCCCCTTTGCTGCAATCTTCTTTCAGCAGGAGCCAGGGCAGCCATCAGGAAATTCGGGGCCCCATACAGCAAAAGTGTCTGGGCCCCAACACACCCCAAAACCGAACAAGCCTCCTGCCCCCCGCAGTGACCTTTCACAAACAGGGTTTGAGGCCTGTTGCTACGACAAGGCACACTCTTCTGGTAGATTGCCAATAGGAGTCATACTATTGAACGTCACGTGCAATTTTTCACATTTTCATAAAAAAAGCTAAATCCTGCTATTGAGGGACCTGCTCAGGTTTCAAGTCACTTTGAGAGGCCTAAATAAAGTAAAACCCCATAAATTACTCCATTATAGAAACTACACCCCTCAACGTACGTAAAACAACTTTTATGAAGTTTGTTAACCCTTTAATTGGTTTACAGGGGTTAAAACAAAATCGGATGCAATTTCGAAATTACATTTTATTTGGCTAAATTAATGTGTTTTTCATAAAATGTACAAATTCTCAGTGGATAAAATTCCAAAACGCTCCTCAAAATTTGATCCCCCATCTCTCCCGCGTATTACAATACCCCATATGTGGTGGTAACCTGCTGTATGGGCACACGCCAGGGCATTGAGGGGGATGCTGCGCCATTCAGAGCAGATTATGCATTGTCACTTTTTATTGGCTATACAATCTTTATTTTTTTGGCAATTTGGACATTTAAGGGCTTATTTTTTGCGACATGAGATGCACTTTACAAATACTTCATTTAAGTGGGTCTATAGCTTTTCGATGAGATTTTATTAACTCTTTAATGTATGGAGGAAAAGAAAATTGTCAATTTGGGGTTTCTTTTTTTTGTATATTTTGGGGGTCGTACACCATACACTAAAAATACTATAATATTTTCATTCTATAGATCACTACGATTACGGTGATACCTCATTTATATAGTTTTTCATTTATTTTTACAATTTTACTGGAGAAAAACTAATACAGAGGAAATCTTATTTGTTTCTGCATCGCCATCTTTTCGGGAACTTAACCTTAATATTTTTTGGTTGACAGAGCTAGTTTAGGGCTTATTTTTTACGTGTTGAGTTGTTCTTTCAATTGGTACCATTTTGGGGCACATAACTTTTTTTGATCACTTTTTAGAACATTTTTGTAAAGGGATTTTATGAAAATTTATATTTTTGGCGAGTTTTTCGGGTTTTGTTTTTACGGCGTTCACCGTACGGGTCCAATAATGTTTCTGACTTATTGTACAGATTGTTACGGACGCGGTGATACCAAATATGTGGGGGGTTTTGGTGATTTTCAGGTATTTTTACTTTATTAGATGTGTATAGGGAATGTTTGTGTTTAGGGGACTTTAACTCTATTTAATTAATTATTTTTATTAAAAATTGTGTTTATTCAGTGTTTTTAACTTTTTTTTCTTTACTTTTACAGGTTAGCTTGAACAAGTGATCCACTGATCACTTGTTCAAGCTATTCTTCACCTAATACAGTGTAATACAGATGTATTACACTGTATTATGTGAAACACTGAGCATGCTGCGCATGCTCAGTGTGTCACAGCCGGGTCCTGCCAGGAGGCACGGACCCGGCACCCGGAAGAAGATCGTGCAGCCCCGGGCACCGGCAGTCCCGGGGCTGCGATCAGAGCAGCGGGACCCCCCCGGTAAGCGCCGCGGGGGGGTCCGAATCCTGTTAAATGCCCCTAGCACGCCGCGGTCAGCGCGACCGTGTTAGGGGTTAACACCCGCGATCGGAGAAATCTCCGATCGCGGGTGTTAGAGGAGGGTGTCGGCTATAATATATAGCCGACACCCGCAGCTTCTGGCCCCGGCTCCATTCAGGAGCCGGGGCCAGAAGTTTGACGTACTATTACCGCATATTACCCCACCGGCCGGGCCCCCCCCCCCCCTAGTGTCTTAGAGTCCGGGCCCCATAGGGCAGTACCAGTTGTACTGCCCTATCGGCGGCCCTGGCAGGAGCATAATTTGAGGGGTTGCAGAGGGTGCATTCGCAGCTGGGCCCAAGAGGCTATGTAGTCTGCCTTTCCTATATGAGAAGACTAGTATTATAATCGATACATTATTGAGGGCCTGGCAGCCATTGTCTTTCAGCATATTTTAAATGGCTGCATTTAGTTGAAAATTAGTTTTTTAAAAATATTTAAATGAGCCTGAGGTGCTCTTCAGAACACCTCTGGGGCTTTGCCGTAAAGTAATTAATTTTTTTGCATCCCTGCCCAGAAGCACAGTGAATGGTATGATTGTGCACTGCGTGAGACTTGCAGAGGGTGCCGGTGACGTCAATGGCTCTCTGAGCACACTGGAAGGGGTGCTAGTGGGGCAGGGTGTGCTCTGTAGAGCACTTATGATTAGGGTACAGCAAAAGGGGGATGGGATGGTGAGGTGAGTATTAGTAATCTATCATCAGGTTATCTGAGGCTTGATGTCCTTTAATCCTTTTACCTCTCACAAGGGGGAGGGGGTACTGTTACATCTATACCGTTCCGTATCCCGTGAAAATATAGGACTTGTCCTATTTTTTCCCGCAATACGGCGCCGTGCCCCATGTTTCTCTATGGAGAGGGGTAGGGGTGAGCATGTCGGCCTCCTCCTCTCCCCGGTGCCGACGCGTGCCCGCCCTGCTGCGGTACGAAGGGCACACGTTAATGTGAATGTAGCCGTACTCAGTTTTATTGCTGTTTTAGCTATGACTCTCTATGCTGCTCAGTGTAAAATCCCAGGGTGTGGGCGGGGCCTTACTAAGCAGACACATTACTGTATCCATCTAGTTTTGTGGGGTGACAATGAGGTTAGATTATCAGGGTACAAGGTGTATATACACTTTCATCTGGCTTTTTACATTGTACTAACACACTGACACATAGAAAGAGATGAGAGATTAGAGATGATGAGATGCCTATTGCACACACCGCTTTACTACATCTCACAAATCATGAGATCCATTAGATGGCTATTACCCACACAGCCCTGCTACATCTCACAGCTACGTGCCTGCCTCTCCCTTCTCCCGGACCACTTATCTCCTTGTAGCTTGTAGTTTGCAGCCTCTCTCTCTGCTCACCATGTGCTGGCAGGATGTAATCAGTCAGTGTCTGTGGGCTTGTGCAGGGACGTGGCTACAGCCACTCAGCAGATACAGACAAACTTGGCTCCACGATCTCACACGGAAATCAAAGATGGCCACCACCCGACCCTAAGTGAGAAGTTACTGTGTCGTGAATAGGGGAAGCTGAAATTGTGTACAGCAGGACTGATAGAGACAGGTTGGAATTATATCTGTGAAATGCTGCATTTTTGTTAATAACAGTGAACAGTGTTATTTTCTTATGCTGAGTACATATAAGAAACTTGTCTTCGTGGGAATACGCCTTTAATGTCACCCTACTGCCAGGTTATTAGCGGTGCAACAGTAATCAATGAGACTAATTGAAACCTCCTGGAGTATAAGAATACCTGAGACTGTAGTAGGATGCATAGTGTCTCTTGCATGGATAGAAGACTACCCTGAAAGAAGCCTGATTGATCTTGCATGCCTCCATTTAAAATCATAGGGATTGATCTTGCATGTATCCTGTAATTAAATCAGGGATAGATCTTGCATGTTCCACTGTATGCATTTAGGATTGATCTTGCTAATTTCCCATGAATATCATTAAAGGAGGGAATTGCATAATCTCCTCTTATAGAGTAGAGGATCGATCTTGCATGTCTCCTATTGCAAAGGTATGTTCCTTTCATCATGGGATATGATCTTGTCTCTTCTAGATCTTGAGGATTGATCTGGCATGTCCCTCTCTGTGTCCCCCCCCCCCAACTTTATAACACATTTATTTTTTGGTTTGATTTTTGTGTTGCTTTTGTGTGCTGATGCCCAGGATTCACACTTCGTTCAGCTAACGGGAAGGGTGGCTGCTTCAGGTCATATGACTGGGTTTATGGCTGCTCCGATCATGTGCCATGACACAATTCCTGTCATGTAGCCAGAATGGCGTCCGTCTTTATGCATACCGCAACCGACGACATCGTAACTCTGGATTCGATAAGCGGCTCCCAGACTGCTCCGGTTGGTTACTGAGTTATGATAAGCCCATATCCAACCCATATCCAATTACGGTTTATTTATATGATGCCTGCCCTCCTCTGTCTATTCAATGCCTGAAGGGAGGTGGGACTTGTGTTTTTCCCAAGGGCGCTGTAGAACTTGGTAACTATCATGACTGCATGCTCCTGCTACCTTTTCTCATTTTTTGGGGGTGTAATATATATATATATATATATACATATATACATACAGGGCCGGATTAAGGTTGGTGGGGGCCCTTGGGCGCAAAATCTGGTGGAGGCCCCCACTAAGTGTAGCGTACACACACGTCCTCCTGCTTCCTTTCCACTATCCCAGCAGTAACACAGCTACATACAGCCGCCTCACCCCAGTAACACAGCTACATACAGCCGCCTCATCCCCAGTAACACAGCTACATACAGCCGCCTCATCCCCAGTAACACAGCTACATACAGCCGCCTCATCCCCAGTAACACAGCTACATACAGCCGCCTCACCCCCAGTAACAAAGCTACATACAGCCGCTTCATCCCCAGTAACACAGCTACATACAGCCGCCTCACCCCAGTAACACAGCTACATACAGCCGCCTCATCCCCAGTAACACAGCTACATACAGCCGCCTCATCCCCAGTAACACAGCTACATACAGCCGCCTCGCCCCCGAGTAACTAAGCTACATACAGCCGCCTCATCCCCAGTAACACAGTTACATACAGCCGCCTCATCCCCAATAACACCGCTACATACAGCCGCCTCATCCCCAAAAACACCGCTACATACAGCCGCCTCACCCCCAGCGACACAGCTACATACAGCCGCCTCACCCCCAGCAACACCGCTACATACAGCCGCCTCATCCCCAGTAACACAGCTACATACAGCCGCCTCGCCCCCAGTAACACAGCTACATACAGCCGCCTCATCCCCAGTAACACAGCTACATACAGCCGCCTCATCCCCAGTAACACAGCTACATACAGCCGCCTCGCCCCCAGTAACACAGCTACATACAGCCGCCTCGCCCCCAGTAACACAGCTACATACAGCCGCCTCGCCCCCAGTAACACAGCTACATACAGCCGCCTCGCCCCCAGTAACACAGCTACATACAGCCGCCTCGCCCCCAGTAACACAGCTACATACAGCCGCCTCGCCCCCAGTAACACCGCTACATACAGCCGCCTCATCCCCAGTAACACAGCTACATACAGCCGCCTCTCCCCCAGTAACACTGCTACATACAGCCGCCTCATCCCCAGTAACACAGCTACATACAGCGGCGACAGCACGAAACATGTATATATGTACATATGTATATATATAGAGTATATACATACATTCCATATACACAGTATATACAAAAACCACATCATTCACATATATATAAATGTACACACATATATGCTTATATAAATATATGCGTGTATAAACACAGTAGATGCATAAATACAGAGTATATACATATATACACAGTAGATGCATATATACATATATACACAGTAGATGCATATATACATATATACACAGTAGATGCACTGTATATACATATATACACTGTATATACACTGTATACACGTATATACACTGTATACACGTATATACACTGTATATACACTGTATACACACTGTATACACGTATATACACTGTATATACACGTATATACACTGTATATACACGTATATACACTGTATACACACGTATATACACTGTATACACACTGTATACACACGTATATACACTGTATACACACTGTATACACACGTATATACACTGTATACACACTGTATACACACGTATATACACTGTATACACACTGTATACACACGTATATACACTGTATACACACTGTATACACACGTATATACACTGTATACACACTGTATACACACGTATATACACTGTATACACACTGTATACACACGTATATACACTGCATACACACTGTATATACGTATATACACCGTATATACACTGTATAAACGTATATACACCGTATATACACTGTATATACACTGTATACACGTATATACACTGTATATACACTGTATATACACTGTATACACGTATATACACTGTATATACACTGTATACACGTATATACACTGTATATACACTGTATACACGTATTACACTGTATACACGTATATACACTGTATACACGTATATACACTGTATATACACTGTATACACTGTATACACTGTATATACACTGTATACACATATATACACTGTATATACACTGTATACACATATATACACTGTATATACACTGTATACACATATATACACTGTATATACACTGTATACACATATATACACTGTATATACACTGTATACACATATATACACTGTATATACACTGTATACACATATATACACTGTATACACATACACATATACACACTGTATACACATATATACACTGTATACACACTGTATACACATATATACACTGTATACACACTGTATACACATATATACACTGTATACACATATATACACTGTATACACACTGTATACACATATATACACTGTATACACACTGTATACACACTGTATACACATATATACACTGTATATACACTGTATATACATATATACACTGTGTATACATATATACACTGTATATACACTGTATATACACTGTATATACACTGCATATACATATATACACTGCATATACACTGTATATACATATATACACTGTATATACATATATACACTGTATATACATATATACACTGTATATACACTGTATATACATATATACACTGTATATACACTGTATATACATATATACACTGTATATACACTGTATATACATATATACACTGTATATACACTGTATATACATATATACACTGTATATACACTGTATATACATATATACACTGTATATACACTGTATATACATATATACACTGTATATACACTGTATATACATATATACACTGTATACACACTGTATATACATATATACACTGTATACACACTGTATACACATATATACACTGTATATACACTGTATATACATATATACACTGTATACACACTGTATACACATATATACACTGTATATACACTGTATATACATATATACACTGTATATACACTGTATATACACTGTATATACACTGTATATACACTGTATATACACTGCATATACACTGCATATACACTGTATATACATATATACACTGTATATACATATATACACTGTATATACACTGTATATACATATATACACTGTATATACACTGTATATACATATATACACTGTATATACACTGTATATACATATATACACTGTATATACATATATACACTGTATATACACTGTATATACATATATACACTGTATATACACTGTATACACAGTATACACTGTATATACACTGTATATACACTGTATACACAGTATATACACCGTATATACATAGTATACACTGTATATACACCGTATATACATATATACACTGTATATACACCGTATATACATATATACACTGTATATACACTGTATATACATATATACACTGTATACACACTGTATACACATATATACACTGTATATACACTGTATATACATATATACACTGTATATACATATATACACTGTATATACATATATACACTGTATATACACTGTATATACACTGCATATACACTGTATATACATATATACACTGCATATACACTGTATATACATATATACACTGTATATACGTATATACACTGTATATACACTGTATATACGTATATACACTGTATATACACTGTATATACGTATATACACTGTATATACGTATATACACTGTATATACACTGTATATACGTATATACGTATATACGTATATAAACTGTATATACACTGTATACACGTATATACACTGTATATACACTGTATACACGTATATACACTGTATATACACTGTATACACGTATATACACTGTATATACACTGTATACACGTATATACACTGTATATACACTGTATACACGTATATACACTGTATACACTGTATATACACTGTATATACACGTATATACACTGTATATACACTGTATATACACGTATATACACTGTATACACACGTATATACACTGTATACACACTGTATATACACTGTATATACGTATATACACTGTATATACGTATATACACTGTATATACGTATATACACTGTATATACGTATATACAGTGTATATACACTGTATATACGTATATACAGTGTATATACACTGTATATACGTATATACAGTGTATATACGTATATACACTGTATATACACTGTATATACGTATATACACTGTATATACACTGTATATACACTGTATATACATATATACACTGTATATACACTGTATATACATATATACACTGTATATACATGTATACACTGTATATACACTGTATATACATGTATACACTGTATATACACTGTATATACATGTATACACTGTATATACACTGTATATACACTGTATATACGTATATACACTGTATATACATATATACACTGTATATACACTGTATATACATATATACACTGTATATACACTGTATATACATATATACACTGTATATACACTGTATATACATATATACACTGTATATACACTGTATATACATATATACACTGTATATACACTGTATATACATATATACACTGTATATACACTGTATATACATATATACACTGTATATACACTGTATATACATATATACACTGTATATACACTGTATATACATATATACACTGTATATACACTGTATATACATATATACACTGTATATACACTGTATATACATATATACACTGTATATACACTGTATATACATATATACACTGTATATACACTGTATATACATATATACACTGTATATACACTGTATATACATATATACACTGTATATACACTGTATATACACTGTATATACATATATACACTGTATATACACTGTATATACATATATACACTGTATATACACTGTATATACATATATACACTGTATATACATATATACACTGTATATACACTGTATATACATATATACACTGTATATACACTGTATATACATATATACACTGTATATACACTGTATATACATATATACACTGTATATACACTGTATATACATATATACACTGTATATACACTGTATATACATATATACACTGTATATACACTGTATATACATATATACACTGTATATACACTGTATATACATATATACACTGTATATACACTGTATATACATATATACACTGTATATACATATATACACTGTATATACATATATACACTGTATATACATATATACACTGTATATACACTGTATATACACTGTATATACATATATACACTGTATATACATATATACACTGTATATACACTGTATATACATATATACACTGTATATACACTGTATATACATATATACACTGTATATACACTGTATATACACTGTATATACATATATACACTGTATATACATATATACACTGTATATACATATATACACATATATACACTGTATATACATATATACACTGTATATACATATATACACTGTATATACATATATACACTGTATATACACTGTATATACATATATACACTGTATATACACTGTATATACATATATACACTGTATATACACTGTATATACATATATACACTGTATATACACTGTATATACATATATACACTGTATATACACTGTATATACATATATACACTGTATATACACTGTATATACATATATACACTGTATATACATATATACACTGTATATACATATATACACATATATACACTGTATATACATATATACACTGTATATACATATATACACATATATACACTGTATACACATATATACACTGTATATACATATATACACTGTATATACATATATACACTGTATATACATATATACACATATACACTGTATATACACTGTATATACACATATACACACAGAAAAACACATATGTATATACTTACCTGTTAGGGTTGACCGGGTGCCTGTTTGTTCGGGCGGGTGGGGGGTCTCGCCAGTGCTTGTTCGCCGGGGGGGGGGGGGGTTTGAGTCAGTCGGTCGCTTATTCGGCCGGGAAGGGGGGGGGTTGGCGGGTGCATGTTTCGTGCGGGGGACAGAGGGGGGGGGGCTGCCGAGCGAGTGGAGCAGGGAGCAGGTGGTGAGCGAGCGGTGGGGGGTGGAGAGCGAGGGGAGCGGGGGGTGTTGAGCGAGCGGAGCGGGGAGCGGTGGGGGGTGGTGAGCGAGCGGAGCGGGGACCGGGGGGGGGGGTGGTGAGCGAGGGGAGCGGGGTGTGGTGAGTGAGAGGGGCGGGGGGTTGTGAGCGAGAGGAGCGGGGGGGGGAGTTGTTTTTGGTGAGCGAGCGGAGCGGGGGGTGGTGAGCGAGAGGAGCGGGGAGCGAGGGTAAGGGAAGGCGGTGTTGAGCGGGGTGCGAGCAGGGCGGGGAGCCGGAGGCGATGTTAAGCCGGGATTGAGCGGAGCGGAGCAGGGGGCGGGGAGCCGGGGGCGGTGTTAAGCCGGGATTGAGCGGAGCGGGGAGCGAGCAGGGTTGCTTGTCACCTGTGGCGGAGGGGGGGGGGGGCGGAGTGGCGGGGGCGGCTCCCCATGCAGCAGGATGAGTGGGCGGGCAGTTTATGCAGGGGCTGGATCGCCGGGGAGGCGCTCACCTATGCCCGGAGGCGGAGGGCGGCGTTCGGCTCATGAGGGGGGGCACGGGAGGTGCGATCTGGTGGGGGCCCCGGGGCTCGAGCCCCGGGAGCCCCGCCTATAATCCGGCCCTGTATATATATATATTTTTTTTTCTTTCCTTCCATGCTTTAGATGGCCTCCCCAGCATCTCCACCTTCCTCTAGGAAGAGGTCCAGGAAGAGTAAACACAACCGTTATAGCAGGTTTTAGCAACCAGTACTGTAGGATTGGCAGCATGAAGTTTGTTCGGTACGTGCCTCTACCCAGCAATTTGAACATCCTGAAGCATCTGGCTTCTTTTCCTGGTTCCAGGATCAAATGTCAGAAACTTTTTAAAGACTGTGTTGCGTTCTGATAAGTGAATCCAAAAGTAAGAAAGCAAAAAGGCAAGCCTTACAATCTGTGTATTTCTTAGAATATAGTTCCTAGTAGGAACATTTATCTGAGGATTCAGTGATAGCATATATTTATTAGACAAAGAAAAGGTACCTGACTTGATCAAGGCTGTGAAACAGACTTTTCTAGTGAATCTAGGAAGTAGCAATTATTTCAATTCCCTGTTTTTTTTTTTTAATTCTTAATTGAGAACTGTAGAATTAGATGGAAATATAATACATAGTGACTATGCATTTGCGTAGCAGGAAGTCTGTTCGCTTCAGTTATTGTAGCATGAGAAATATACACCATTTGTTTATGTGCAACATGAACAGGGCATACAAGGCTATACAACATAATAGTAGATACTGAATTTCTGCAAACCAGTTGGACAGTCTGGGGTACAAGTAGATTTCCAAAGCCTCAGGATGAATGGCCATGCTGCTATCAAAAGGAGGCCGTTAGATATTTTCGCTTTAGAAATGGATATTGGGAGTATGGACAGCAGAAGATGGGTTGGGTCGTTTTTCAGTTGGTATCCCGTAAGATCTCTGATCATGTCAACTACGCAGGACCAGAAGGGCTGCAAAGCTGGGAATGCCCACCATATGTGCAGCATAGTGCCTACGTATTTACGGCATCTTCAACATTCAGCAGGACAAGAGGGGTAGAGAGAATGTAGTTTGGCCAGGGTCCAGTACCACCTGGACAAAATTTTATAATTAGGTTCTTGGGCTTTACCAGAAACTGTCAACTTCTGACAAAGCTATTAGGCTTTGGACCAGTCCTCTAGGATAAACATTTTATCTAACTCCCTCTCCCACATATGAGGGGGTCTCTTCTGCCCATTTGTCTAGAAAGAAGCTATAGATCACTGAGATAGTGTGGGGTGTAGCTTCGCTATCTTCGGAGGGGAGGTGGACCACAAGAACCTGTTGTGGGTTCCCGTTATTTCCTAAAAAAACAATTTTGGGGGGGGCTAACGAGATTGTTAGCCCGGCAATATGGTAATCTTAATACAATTAACCCTGCCCACCCAAGATATCTGCTTAGACGTCCAGTTCGTTAGATCTCTTTGCAGACCTGAAAGAAGGCACCATAGTTCAAGGCATATGTGAATTGCAACTCTTAGAGGATTTGGATCCCTAGATGAGTTATGGCCTACTTTTGCCGGGAAAATGGGTATTTGAGACGCAGATCTTGAGTCATGGAGTCCTAGACACCCAGACCTATTGCCACACTTTTGGTCACATTCACTTAAGAATTACTAAAGTGTCTGAAGGTTTCAAGAACCTCCATGAGTAGGAACAAGGAGGATCTTGGGTTCGTTAAGTATGGCAAAACATCATCCGGAAAAGAAGAACATTTATACTCACGGTCACCCACCCTGATACCTGTGATGTCCGGGTGAGACTGTATAGCCCCCAAGGAGATCCTCTATGACCAGTGCGTACAAGAGTGGGGACAGGGGGCATCCTTGTATGGTTCAATTTTTTATGGAGAACATGGGGGGATATAGTTCTATCTGGGCGTGTGGAGTTCTATATAGGGTTTTAGTTTATGACATCACAGGGCCTAATCCTATCTGAAGTAGGGTCTCCTCCAGGAAGACCCACTCCACCCTATCTAAAGCCTTCTTGGCATCTAGAGGGTATAAGAGTGGGGGGTTTTGAGGAATTGACTTGGTGTATCAGAGAGAAGGACTGGGGGTAAGGGTATTATCTTGAGCCTCTCTAGTTGGTATAAGCCCCACTTTACCTGGGTTGACCAGATCCCCCAGGAGACAAGCGATTCAGCAGGATATCAATTTGGCATAGATTTTGGTGTCAGTGTTGATGAGGGAGATAAGCCTGTAACTAGGACACAGCTGGGGGGGTGTTTGCCTTCCTTAGGTATAACTGTGAGAGGGATGGCAAGGTAGTCTCCTGTATGTACTGTTTAAGGGTTCGCAGAGGGTGGGGTGGAGCAAATGTTGTTGATGGAGGTGGGAGATTATATAGTGAGATAGTAGGCCGAGAAGGCCTCCGCAATGTCTTCCGTGGTGTGCACGGGTGACCTTGTGTGATCTTTGATTGAGGCTATATAAGTTGAGGAGAGAGGAGAGCTCACAGAGGAGCTTAGCTAATAGTTTACCAGGTTTGTTTCCCTGCTCATTTAACGAGTTGGAGCACAAGTGACGGAAATGTCGCTATTTGTTATGGGGTCCATAGGAAGTGGATTGGCTTGATCTTGAAGGAGGAGTCCATAGGTGTCAGGTTTCTGGGTTAGTGAACCCCTGGGATCAGCGCAGATGATGACACAAGCGGACACCTGGAACTGGAATCTAATTAGCACCCAGTCTTCCCCAGAGCCCACCACAAAGCAGGATGGTCTTGCTGCGGAGTGGTGCCACCAGGTCATTCCATAGGTGCGACTTGTCTGCGGTGGCAGCCAAGGTCGATGTACAGAAACACTAGTCAGTCTTGAGGTCGGGGTCAGGCAGGTAGTCAAGGTAGGTGGCAAAGGTACGGAAACCGGAGTAGAGCAGGAGCTCAGGGCTGGCAGCGAAGGAGCAAGGTCAGGGTCAGGTCCGGGGTCACAACAGGAGGTCAGGATACATGAATGACACAGGAGTAGCTTTCTCTTAGGCATATGCTCAAAGGACCGGCAGGGGTTGTTGGGAGTAGCCAGCTTTTCCAGAATCCCGGAAGTCGCCAGTGCCCTAGGTAGCGGGTATGTGCGCACTGACCAGCTGGGATGGGAGAAGGAACGTGGAGAGGTGAGTGAACTTGTAACGTGGCGTGGTGCAGGAGCACCCGTGACAGTACCCATCCCCCTTCTTGGTCTGAAGAAATCTTTGGAGGAGAGTAGAGCTCAGAATATTTTCTTCAGGCTCCAGTCAACAAGGAAGAACCACTTACCTCTCATGGTCTTTATGTCCAGAACCTCCTTAACTTTGTATATGTCAGTCGAGTCAGCCTCTGGAGCAGGAAAAGGAGGTTGCTGAGAGAAGCGGTTCAAGATGACAGGCTTCAGGAGGGAAACATGGAAGGAGTTCGGGATGCGCCACAGGATTTATGTGCCTTATCACTTCAAAAGGACCAAGAAAGTGTGGACCAAGCTGGTAGCTAGGTATCTTCAGCTGGAAGTATCTGGAAGATAACCACACCATGTCACCCGGAGAGAAGGCAGGAGGAGTCCTACGTTTCTTATCAGCCTGGGTCATGGTGCAGGTAGTGGCCCGGAGGAGAGACTGACGGGTCTGTTCCCAAATAGATTTGAGGTCCTGTACCAGTTCCTCTACCGCAGGGACATCCGAGGGAACAGACAGAGGAAAAAGAGGACAAGGAATGTGTCCGTAAAAGTCCAAAGAAAGGAGCTGCCCCACCAGACTCAGAGTCCAGGGATTTATAGGATAACAATGTGTTAATGGTTGCGTTTTGTAAAAACAAATGTTAACAGCTGTTTAATTAGGCAAACATTGTGTAAAAGTAAACGTAATTCAAACGCCACATAAAACTGTCGCAAACGGCGCAAAAGCGTAACCGTGGCGCAACACAGTGTAAGCATGATGCAAACACTGCGTAAATGCAACCGCAAGCAAAACTGACAAAACATTGTGATTATGTTAACACTATGTCAAGAGAATATTAGCAGAATGTGTGTGAACACGGCCATTATATGAACATAGAAAAAAATCACAGCACACTATTCATAATCATTTCTCTGACATTGCCTGCCACTGATTGGACAGTATAAGAGAAGATTAGAATAACACACCCCTCCAGCACCAGCCCCTCCTCTCTGACCAAACACTGATTACAAAGGTCAAACACTGGGAATGATATGTCCACAACCGTGGGGGTTAGAAGTAAAATTCAAAGTGCCCCTGAATCTGTGTAGCCACCCCTACAGGATGGTATTATAATCTCTACATGTGTGAGGTGGTGAAAGGTCCTCTTTAAATATTATTCAGGTAGGTTAAACTCCTCTTGTGGTTCTACATAGTAGGTGAACCGGGTCCCTCACTGGATCAATTTGGACCAGCTTGCTCCAGATTTCCTCTGGGCACTGTGATATGGACAAGCCCCAAAGACTGGTCCCCTATTACACCCCCATTCTTATTTGGCCGTTAGGGGCACAGGAGGGCTTCATTAAAACTGTTCTTGAGCCTAACACACATACCACTCCACTGTGTACATGAGTTGGAATTACTTTGGTACATCTGTTTGCTCTGCTACATCTACCACTTTGGTGCTCTTACATCTGTCCACTCTCGAGATTAGGTATAAAAATTAAAAAAAACCTCTTATACACACACAAGCATCTTCACGCTCCTGTCCGCCGCTCGTCACTGTATGCCTCTGCATACAGAAGCCAGCAGTGGTGCAATGACTACACAGAGGCTTATAAGTGGTTTAATATCCCCCCCCCCCCCGCCATATAGAAAGAGAACCCCTTCCCACCAATGCCCTTTTGAGTTTCCTTTTATTTCTCCCCTTATTTGAAAATCCAAAACTCTTATTTTTCCCGTGTACAGAGCTTTATAAGTGCTCGTTTTCTGTGTAATAAATTGTACAGTGGCAGTATCTCACTTTCGTGTAACGGGAAAAAAATTCCAAATGCAGTGAGCTTGATGTTCAACTGTATTGGTTGAACTGTATTGGTGTGATTGAAAGCTGTGACAGGACAGAGCAGGACTGCTTAAATCGCCATTTTTGCACTTTGCCATAAATAAGTGGGTTTTGGTTGTAGTTTGGGCACTAGGCTTCTAAAACGTTTGCCACCACTGATCTAGAGTATAGCAGTAAATGGCGAATTTCCACATGGTCTGTCAGAGCAATGTAACTTTCATTCCAACTGAAAGTTAATGTAAACCCTGCCTTTTTTTTTTAAACATGGTTACCAAGTAATCAAAAGAATGCAATATTCCTAGAAGTTTATGCATTACATGGTTTTTTTTATTTTTGCTTGATCCTATATTGGGAAAAGTGGTTGTTGAAATGAATACAAGTCTTTACTGATGAAAAAGTGATTTATTTCATACATTTACATTTTTCTTGGGACTTTTGGATAAAACACATCACGTCTTCAATGTCAGGGTTTTTTTGTAAATGGATATGTATATATGGGAACATGATTAAAGAATAACTCCATCAATGTCTTCATTACTATCAAGTCCTGGGCCTGATCAGCATAATGAATATCATCTCACTTCTTAGACTGGTTTAAAAACCCTTTAGTAATACTAACCTCTTACCAAATACTATGGTGATTTTTTTTTAAGGGACAAAACCATTTGATCCAGAAAGTCTTCAATTGGATTTAATTTTGAATTTCGGTGCTCTTTTAGAAATGACATTATTTTAAAGTAGCATAAAACAAAAAAAAAAGGCAATGTCAACTGACCAATGCTGTTTTCTCCTTCCTATGTATTATATTTCCAGCCAGAGAGCAGATGAACTAGACCAGTGCATAAGTTGACTTACTACTCAACAGCACTGTGCCCGCTTATAGTCAATATTATGCATTATAGTAAAAGCACCAAGGCTCCACTTCTGAAACAATTGTGGTAGAAAAGAAAATATATTAACCACAGGGACCAGAAAAAAAATCCAACATACTAGAATCAAAGTGCTAAAGGTTGTGAACGGTGTTGCTGGCTACCATTGACATCAGTTGATTATACTGTAAAGTTTATGACAGTTAATACAGTTCATCATGGCAATCCTTCAAACCACTCAATTTTGCACAATAATCCTATCTGTTCAGTTAATGGCAGTTAAGTGGGAATCTTTCGGAATGGGTTTAAAGACCACATCTACAAGTTTCCACAGTGGCCCCTCGTAACAGAGGGTTTAGATCTCAGCTTATACACACAGCAGTTAGTCCTGCCATCAAGTGCTTGCGGGTTGACTTCTCATCTTGACAAATTATCTTTCATATACCAATGGACTGGAGAATTCGGCGTTCATTATCATTCAAATGGTTAGAGAAGGCAGAGAAACATGGTTGCTGGGCAAACTGCTGCAAAAATTCTGTCAAGTATGTCTAAAAATAGCAGGAAAATGGATGCATTAGCGAAAGAATACATAAAATATGTAATTGAATATAATTATTAGAAGAACACTTACTTGCAAATCAATCTGGTATAGTGGGTCCTTCAGTACATCAGGGTCATCCTCCTCATCATCTTCATAGTAATCTTCATCTGTCAAACAATTAAAAAACTAACATTTTTAGGATGTATTCTATTTTTATGTACCAGACAAGAGACCCATATAGGAGATGTACTCACAATTACTAATAATTAGACAGTGCATGCATAAATAAGTTGTGAAATTACCTACAACTACCAATCCCATCTACTAATTTTCTTTCGCCTGATGTTTACCTCTGTCTCTCCAACAAAGATGGAACAGTTCGATCTAAAGTACAGTTTCCTTTACCTCAATAAGATTTAATTACAATACTATTGTGTTCATTTGTGATCATCGGTCACCATTTCCTCAATTGGGGTTTTTTGTTTTAACCCCTTAAGGACACAGCCTGCTTTTTCAAATCTGCTATGTGTTACTATACGAAATTTAACTTACGTAAAAACAATCTTTATTTTACCTTGGTGACATGTTGTACTTCACCTTAGTGGTATATTTGGATTACAATGTTTTGCAGTTATTTATGAACAAATTTGGTGAAAAATTAGTGATTTTCTGATTCTAAATGTTATGCTCATCATACAGTTAGTAGCCTATTTGGGAGGTTAGATTAACATCAATCATATGTTTGCTTTATGCTGATGTAATCAGGACATAAGGGGTTAAAGGACATCTACCATCAGCTTAACTCCTTTTTCGTCTTTACATTTCTATTTTTCAATCCCCTGCTTCAAAAATCTCTAATTTATTTTTATTTTTCCACGTAAAGAGCTGTGGAGGGCAGCCAGCCAATGGCAATTCATTGTTACAGTATTTAATTGCATTTGCATCATTTTCTTGTGAGTTTGGATTTAATGGTTTTACTGTGCAACCCAAATTACATGTCTCTTATTCTTTGGGTCATTACGATCATGGGGACAACACATTTGTATAGGTTTTAGAATGTTTTCATACATTTACAAAAAAAACAAAAATACCTCCTGTACAAAAAACAAAAAAACCCCCTTCAATTTGCCATCATCTGGAGCTAATAACTTTTTCATACTTCAATGTAGGAGCTTTGTTTGGAGTCATTTTTTGCGAGATGAGATGACATTTTCAATACAGGCAGTCCCCAGGTTACATACAAGATAGGGTCTGTAGATTTGTTCTTAAGTTGAATTTGTATGTAAGTCGGAACTGTATATTTTATCATTGTAATCCCAGCCAGAACTTTTTTGGTCTCTGTGACAATTGCATTTTAAAAATGTTGGGTTATCAAAAGCTTCATTACAGAAACATTTGATAACTATTACAGCTGATCATTGTAGCCTAGGACTAAAGCACAATAAATTACCAATATCCAGAGGTCCGTTTGTAACTAGGGGTCGTATGTAAGTTGAGTGTTCTTAAGTAGGGGACCGCCTGTACTACCATTTTGAGAGCTGTACAGCCCTTTGATCGCTTTTTATAACAAATACTGTGACTCCCCCCTGTTTTTTGGCACCTAGTCATTGCCTAGGCGACTAACATGCCCGCAGCTTAGAGCGTGCTGTGCACTGACGTGGTACGTAGGTATGCTTTTCTGCGCTACCTACGGATCAGTCACACCAACCATTTATTACTTACCATACTTACGATGGTTTCTAAGCAACACTGCGAGTTAGTATCTAAGATTTTATCTAAAACATTTTAAGATTGTGGATTGCTACAACAAAAGACCTGAAAATGACATTGCTTTCTTGATCACAGTGCATCCATATCCAGACTTTGGTCAGAACAAAATAGGCAAGTCTAAAACCTTCATTTTAATATAGGTGAATTCTGTGCTTGTACTTTTCTCAGATTTTTTAACAATATGTTCAGCTTTCTGGTTGCTCTCAAATGGCTCTTTGTTATGGTATTGCTATATAGCTGTAACTAATAAATAGCTTATCTGTTTAGAAATGTAGATACTAAAATGCCATTAGGCCCTTATAAGACTGTTAAAGGGTTTACACAGTAGAGTTTCAATACTTTCAGATGAGATAAAGCACTGTAAAGTAATTAATACCAAGGCTAATAGTGTAAGATGAGTGAAGGATTTGTGAAAGCTGCAGTAATGCAATAACGGCTGACTCCACTTGGGCCATGGATACAAAAAGTATAATGGTGTTCTAAATTACCCAGTTAATTATAGTCAATTACTCGGTAAAACTGCAGATGAAATATACTTTATTGAATTTAAATTCAGTGAGCAGAGCAGGCAGCTGCTAATAAAAGCAAATTATGGAATGTATCAAGAGAGGCATAGATTCTCATGATAAGGACATAGTTTTGCCCTTATACAAATCACTTGTCAGATCACCCAGAATATTGAGTACAAGATTATTAGGGTAATGGGGGACTAGAATACAATGATAGATTACTTAATTTGTTAACATGGTTTAGGGGAGACCTCATTACAATGTACAAATACCTTTCCAAAGATCTTCTTTTCTTCCATACATTCAAGAGTTGAATTGTCAAAAAAAGAAAGATTGTATAGCTGTTAAAAAGTGACAATGCATAATCTGCTCTGAATGGCGCAGCTTCCCTTCAATGCGCATACAGCAGGTTACCACCATATATGGGGGATTTTTATATTCGGGAGATTAGGTATCAATTGTGGAGCGTTTTGGTATTTTGTCCACTGAGAATTTGTACATTTTATGAAAAACCCATTCATTTGGCCAACAAAATTTAAATTTCAAAATTGCATCACATTTTGTTTCAACCCCCTGTAAAACAATTAAAGGGTTAACAAACTTCACAAAAGTTGTTTTATGTACGTTGAACGGTGTAGTTTCTATAATGGGGTAATTCATGGGGTTTCCTTTTATTTAGGCCTCTCAAAAGGTACTTGGAACCTGAGCATTTCCCTCAATAGCTTGATTTTGAAAGTTTTTTTTTTTTTAAAGAAAAATGTGAAAAATCGCACCTAACGTTCAAATCCCCCATAACACCCTACAAGAATGAGAGTGGGCATAAAAACCATGTCCACCTAACTAACATTTACCGAATGTCTACTTTATTAGGTTTTTCTGCTGACTGAGTGGAAAAAGTAGAACATTTTGAATTTCGAAAATCGAGAATTTTTCCACCTTTTCACCAAATATCTGATTTTTTCATAAATAAATGCTAAACATACCACCACAATTTTTCAACTTACATGAAGTACAAAGTGTCACGAAATAACTATTTGCAAATCACTTGGATATGTTAAAACGTTCCAAAGTTATACTGAAAAAAAGGTGAAACGTGGGTTTGGCGTTAAAGCAAGTTGAAATGTTCCACATATATGCCAAATAACTTTTTGGTAGGCACAATGTATCAACTACAACTTACATGAAATACAATTTTAACTTATTAAAATAAATGAATCATTAAAGAAATTACCAAATTTATTGCAAGAAATGATGTCTGATAAAAGCTGTCCAGCCAAACCTTCGTCTTCATCATCCTCATCTTCCCACATATCATTGGCATCATCTGAAATACAAAAAACAGAGCATGACATGAATATGATAAAAGGATAGAGGAATACTACAATGTTATGTAAAAATGACATTTATTATTGCTTAAAGGGAACCTGCCACCAGGTTTTACCCCACTAAACTTCTCGTCCCTTAATGTAGAGCATGGAATGTCCTTTCTAGAATATCTATGCCTATAAAAAAAAAATCTCCCCCAAAATTAGGCAAATATGACTCTTCTCATCTCTTTTTCACAAGCGATAAGTTTAGTAGTTGCAAAGAGAATGGTTGTTCAGAAGCCCATATACAGGCAGTCCCCGGGTTACGTACAAGATAGGGTTTGGAGGTTTGTTCTTAAGTTGAATTTGTATGCAAGTAGAAACTGTATATTTTATAATTGTAGCTCCAGACAAAAAATTTTTTTAGCCCCAGCAACATTTGGAGTTTAAATATTTTTTGCTGTAATGGGACCGAGGATTATCAATAAAGCTTCATTACAGACACCTTACAGCTGATTATTGCTGTCTGGGACTATAGTAAAGCATCCAGAGAGTTTCACCAGAGGTCACAGTGGGCAGAGGGGTCCGTCTGTAACCATGGGTTGTCTGTAAGTCCTTAAGTAGGGGACCGCCTGTATTCTGTTCTATAGCACCTAGAAACAAGCAGTGTGTCACCTTAAAGGATCTCATCTTTCAGATCTCATATGGCTTATGTTTCTGTGTGCTACAGGATCTGCAGCTTGCATTTCTAACTTATTTAGCTGTCTATTTCGGTGGTTCTGTATCTTACAAAGCCATAAGCCTGATGAAAGATGAGATTCTTATCTTTAACCCCTTAACACTGCGCTCGTTTTCAGCTCACTGACTAGACTTGATTTTTTGAATCTGATGTGTTATGATAATTGGTTATAACTCTGCAGTATTATATCCAAGTGATTTTGAGTTTATTTTTCTCGAGACACATTGAACTTAATAAGTGATAAGTTTTGCGTTTTATTTTGAAAAAAAAAGAAACATGGGAAAAATTTTTAAAAAGTTTTAAATGCTCTGCTTTCCAGACAGATAGTTAATACCCAAACAGCATGATAACTAACATTTCCAGAATGTCTGCTTTATGTTGGAATGATATTTTATGTGTCCTCTAATTTTTCTTAGAACTTCAGGTGCAATTTTTCTAATTTTCCGGAAAAATGCCAAAACTCACATTTTGAGGGACAACTCAGCTTTCAAGTGACTTTGAAAGACCTAAATAATGGTAAAAAATTAACCCACTATAGAAACTACGCCCCTGAACATAAGTAAAACAACTTCTATCAAGTCTGTTAACCCTTTAAGCGTTTCACATGGGTTTAAAACAAATAGAAGAGCGATTTAGAAACTTGATTTTTTTTTTTGGAAAATACATGCATTTAGGCCAAAAATGAGTGGGCGCTGTATGGGCGCAGGGCCGGGCATAGAATTAAAGCAGCGCCATTCAGAGTAGATTTGTATTGTCACATTGTACATGCTATAACATTTGTTTTTTTTTTTTGCTAATGGGAACATATGAGGGCTTATTATTTGCAGGGTGAGATACAACATATAGATAATTCATTTTGGGGGTATATAGCCAAGTCATGAGATTTTATTAAAGGGGTATTCCCACAAAGACCAGTTTCTTATATGTTCTCAGGATAACAAAATAACACATGCTCTAATTCATTGTTATATCTGTGAAATGCTGCATTTTTGTTAATAAGTCTGCCTCTATCAGTCCTACTGCACACAGTTTCAGTTGCCCCTAGACATGACCCAGCAACTTCTCACTTAGGGTCGGGCTGCCATTTTGGATGAGATTGTGCAGATGATATTTCTGCGTCTCCACTGTGTGGCTGTAGCCACGTCCCCTTCACGGGGCTCAGAGACGTTCACTGATCACATCCTGACAGCACATGGTGAGCAGAGGCAGGCACATATCTGTGAGATGTAGCAGGGCTCACAGTGTAATGGTCTATCAGTCTATCTCTCTACTAACACACACACATAGAGAGATGAGACAGATCAATGTCAGGAGCCAGATGAAAGTGCATATACACCTGTACCCCGATAATCTAACCACATTGTCACCCCACAAAACTAGATGGGTCATAACGTGTCTGCTTAGAGAGGCCCACTCACACCCTGGGATTTTGCATTGAGCAGCCGAGGGAGAGATAGGAGCTAAAACAGCAATAAAACTGAGTAAAATTGTAAAGAGTTAAAATTATCTTTATTGTGTTAACATCACCAGGGGATACAAATGTGAGAAATTATCAATTTTTATTTTGGATTTTAAGCGCATTTTTCCCCCCTCTCAAGATAACAAAAAAATATTTTATCTTTATTCTCTGGTTCACTATGGATTGTCGTGATACCTAATTTATATAGGGTTTTCTTGGTTTTGCAGAATTTTACTGAGTAAATCCAATATTGGAGAAAAGACTTTTTTCACTGTAGACAACTTTGCAAGGGCATAACTTATGTATTTTTCGGTTGACAGATCTGGTTGAGGGCTTATTTTTAGCAAAAATTGTTGTTCTTTTCAGTCTTATCATTTCAGGGCACGTAACTTTTTTGATCAATTTTTAGAACATTTTTTTGTGAGGGTATGTTTTTTTTTTCTTTAAGTCATTCACCGAGCGGGTTTAATATTGATGTAGATTTATTGTACACATTAATACGGACGCGGTGATAACAAAAATGTGATTTATATACTTTATTTGGATTATATATGTAAATATAGGGATCATAAAATGATTTTTACTTTTTAATTTTTTTTTCCAGACTTAGGCATCTGATCACGTGTTCAAGCCCTTACACTGCAATACCCATAGAATGCAGTGTACAATGTTAGTAACTGAGCATGCTCAGTTAGTTACAGCCAGGTCCTTCCAGGAGGCAGAAGCCGGGGTGAAGAGGAGCTGCAGCCTTTTGGGGGACACCCTGGGGAAGAGGAGGGGGGGGGGCGCAGAGTGTCTGAACTACGGGGGACATACTTACAAGCCGAGGTCATGCTTGGCCGCATCGTTTAGTGGGTTACACAACTGGAATCTGTGGTTTTCCCGATCCCCGTTGTTAGTGCTGGGTCTGGGCAATTTTATTGGTTTCACTCCCCCTGCAACCAATAAACTTGACTCATTTCATGTGAAAATGAGCTGAGAATAGTCATTTGCCTGAATTTAGGTGAGATTTTTATTTTTTTAAATATATAGGTAAATGCGTAAGATATTACATAAAAATCTACAATTTTACATACCTTAATTGACGGTGCTAGTAGTTTAGTGGTGTAAAACCTGGTGAAAGTTTCTTTTTAGCCAAGTTACCAAGGAACATTGCTGCCAACTCCCACTGAAGTTATATAATCAAATTTTACACAGATGTTTAGATCCAGTGTCACTGGTTGGCCAAAAAGATGATTAGCTTGGAAAGAAGTGGATGACGGCCCTACACAATCTGATACATTCCACAATATCAGTATTTATTCCTGGATTCTGCTAATCTGGAAATTTTTAAGGCTAGGTTCACATCACGTTTTTGGTATATACTCTAAGCGTATACGTTGGGAAAGCACCTGACGTATATGTTTAGCGTATCCATTGAGAAATAGTGGCACACAGAGGCATAATTGTTGTTGCGATGTATACGCTCAGCGGAGGCAATAGATCATTATGGGGAGTGGATGCAGCGTATTGCATCTCTCCGCGCAAGCATCTCTCTCCCTGACAAACACATACATCCCTTGGCAGGAGAGGGGACCGGTGATATCACTGTCCACATTACTAGATTCTGCCGATGTACACTCCTCCCACCACATTCAGGGGAATAGGGAGATTTGTAATGAGTCTTTTTCAGGACAAGCTGACTTTCATAGATCGATGATTGCTGGACTGCAAGTGGGTTATTGCAGGCATTTTTATAGATTATCGATCTAAAGGGAACCCATCATTAGCAATTTTACTAATAAACCACAACCAGAATAAAAGACAAGCAGCGCAACACTTTCTATATTTTGTTTCTTGCGTGTGTGACAGCATCACCTTGAAGGGAGTTCTAAATTGGTTCTCAAGGCGGAGGAGAGTTTAACACTAAAGACAAAGCGGGGAGCTCTGAACGCCTCCTCCTCTGTGACTGACATCATGCATAGGACTTCAGGAGATCTGGTTAATGAAGTCTCTGGATGTAGGACTATCAATTACAATGAAGGGGGCTTTCTGAGGAAGACAAAAACTCCATCTCCTTGACTTTAAACAACCAAGTTGCACCTCAGGTCAAAGTATATTTTATGGATGCGACCACGCAGTATGCTTATGACATGTAATATTTCAGTTTTTCTTGTTAAATTACCATAAACATCTACATTCAGGTCAAGATGGGGTGCCGAGTGTACATTTATGAATCTTACCAATTGGCTGCAATGAAACAGTGAAAAATTTAAAGGGGTCTCAATAACTCCCATACCCACTGTATAACGTCATTGGGATAGACATACGTGTTACAAAGTTACAGGTCACATAACAATATTACATGGTCACTGGGGGCCATGCTAGGGGGAAAAGGATAAGCTGTATGGGGCTCAGAGCCTTCAATGATTTAGTGTACTTATATGTGCAGTGGTTAAGATTAGCATGGGATACACTTGGCCCGTATGGCATTCAGTGCTGGCGCTCAGAGCCACTTGATCAATGCTCCTATTCCATTTGTGCGTGTGCTGTAGGCCATCTGGTTCAGCAACACTGGGGCTGCAACTGCCAACTGGTGGCACACTGTGCGGTCAGTGGTCTTGAAAGCCTAGTCCTAAAACTAGGACCATTGTGCGCCCAGTTGTTAGTCTTCTGGGTCCCCAAACTGTTCGGGTTTCTTGTCAAAGTCCCAGAAGTGGTAAGCTGTGGAGTGGAGGCAGGCTGCGTGCTATGGCAGTGTGCTGGTCTCAAGCCAAATGGTGCTGTGAGAAGTGTGGGTCAGGAGACCATGGAAAAACAACAAAAACTGGGGGTAAAAACGGGGAAAACAGGAAGAAGGGCGAGGGGTTTTGGAGTCCCCTATCGCGGTGTCATTTTGGATATTTTTTTACAGAAGGTTCAAAGAGGAATCTAATCTGTGAGCAAGTAGAGGCTGCAGGAGCAAATTGTTCTATAGCTAGAGGCTGATGCCAGAAAAAAAAACAAATTGAGCCTTGGAGCTTTCAGGTAAATGGGGCATATAAAGGAAAGGGGTCATTGGGGGACTTATGAGTGGCCAAACTAAAGTGGATCTTGCCTTCTCTAAAAATATTCCTGGTAAATGCCATGGGCACCATTAGGTCTGAATTTGGGAAACCCTCAGGTTGGCTCCCAACGTTAGTAGCTGGACAGCATAACGGGAATACTGCAGGGGAACTCAGAGAAGCGGTCACCATCTTGAAATTGCTAGTCATGGGTTTAGAGATGCTAAAAATGGATTCCCTTACATTCCCATAAACCTATTTATCTTATATTAACTGGAATCAGATGGGGTGTGTCTTGCTTGGCCAGCCCTGCCCATCTTATCCTTCCCATGCCTTATGCCTACTATTAACTCCTTAGCGCTCTGCGCCGTAGCTGTGCTGAGTCCCGCGAATAGTGCTCAGCGCAGTACAGCTACGGCGCAGAGACGATGCCGGTTCAGCGCTGCACAGCAGCCGAACCGGCATCGTTAGCCGCGGGATTTCAGCGGTCGGAGCATTGACCGCGGCATTTAACATGCCTTCTGGGGGTCTTTACCCCACGATCGCCCCCGCCCCGGGGCGCGATCGCTGTTTTGGCACCTCTGGGGTCCGATCGGGACCCCAGAGAAGCCTGGAGGGTTTACCTTTAAGATGGCGTCTGTGACATCATCTTAAAGGCAAAGTGTCAGCCTATGCATCTGCATAGGCTGGCACTGATAATACCCTGCAATACATTAGTATTGCAGAGTATTATCAAGAACAAGCAATCAGATGATTGCTTGTTCATATCCCATGGTGGATCATGTAAAAAAATGTTTTTCAAAAAATTACTTTATAAATCACTAAAAATGGCCATAAGCCCCAAAACATATAAAGAGACATATAACGCTCAAAAAAGTCTAAATCATAACACAAACCCCACATATATAGTATCACCACGTCCGTAACAATCCATAGAATAAAACTAAATAACTATTGAACCCATATGATGAACGCCGTAAAAAAAAAACCGTTAAAAACCCGCCAAAAATTATGATTTTTACCTATTATATCCCACTAAAAATGCAATAAAAAGTGATCAACAAAACATATGTACTCCAGAATGATATTGTTGCAAAGAACAACATGTCCCGCAAAAAACAAGCCATCAACCAGCTCTGTAGCCAAAAACGCAACAATGTTATGCCACTTGGAAGACGGTGATGCAAAAATGATAGATTTTTCCCCACATTAGGGTTTTATTTGGCAAATTTTGTAAAACATAAGAAAAAATATTCATGTCCGGTATCCCCGTAATCAGAGATCGCGATAACGCCTCTACAAGCGTCTATGACGCTTGTAGAGGCTGATTTACCCTTCCAAAAAACCGCCAAGCGTATAAATACGCTTGGTGGTTATCTGCCGGCTGGGTGCTTGGCTGCCGGCGCTTGCTGCCCAGGATCGCAGCTCACGCCGCAACACTCGGCAACACCCACAATATAGTGCAGTCCCTCCTCTCCTGCCCAGCTATCTTGCGGCTCAGATGTAAAGTCATGTGACCGGAGCACAGGTCACATGACGTTCTACATCGGCCGCGGGCTGAAGCAGTGAGTAGCTCCGCCCATCCCCCCCATGGCCGTGTGCGATTGTGCACACAGAGCTATGAACAAGATTGGGCTGTCTATGTGACAGCCCAATCTTGTAGCCAGAGCAGCCCCTGTATACAGTGAGAGGCTGCAGGGAAGGTGCTATATGCATCCTCCCTGCATAACTCTGTATACAGATCACTGATAACAGTGATCCAATAGACTGTTACCATTAGGTCACTGTTATCTGTGATCTATATATAAGTTTAGCAGGGAACACATGCGACCTTGTAAAAAAAAAAAAAAATTTAATTAAAAAAACCAAAAAAAATGACATTAAAAGTAAAAATTAAACAGTTTAAAAAAAGCGATATGTCCCCAACCCCCCCCCCAAAAATTTTTTTTAATAAGTTTAGCGGTGTCAGGCATCAGCCAGGTCTATGGGGGAGGGGGTCCTGGGGGTGGAGTGTCTGCGGCCAGCGTCAGCTCTGGCCCGCTCTGTGGGTGGGGTCTGGGGCTCAGCGTCAGCCCTGGCCCACTTTGTGGGTGGTGGGGTCTTGGGCCGGCGTCGGCTCTGGCCCTCTCTGTGGGTGGGGTCTGGGGCTCAGTGTCAGCGCAGGGCCGCTCTTTGGGTGGTGGGGGGATCTGGGGCCAGAGTGTGCCCTGGCCCGCTCTGTGGGTGGAGGGTTCTTGGGCTGGCATCAGCTCTGGCCCGCTCTGTGGGTGATGGTAGGGGTCTGGGGCTCAACGTCAACCCTGGCCCGCTCTGTGGGTGGTGGTGGGGGTCTGGGGCCAGCGTCAGCTCTGGCCCACTTTATGGGTGGAGGGGTCTTGGGCGGGCGTCAGCTCTGGCCCTCTCTGTGGGTGGGGTCTGGGGCGCAGCTTCAGCCTTGGGCAACTCTGTGGGTGGTTGGGGGTCTGGGGTCGGCCCCAAATAGTACTATAATTGTCCCAAGAAGCTACAAAAACAGGGGCTGTAACAAATTTTCTTCTATAAATAGACATCTATAATAATAATAATAATCTTTATTTCTATAGCGCTTCATATTCCGTAGCGCTTTACAAATCATAGGGGACATATACAACTATATTACATTACAAAGAACAAACATTCATATGGAACAAAAGTTTATTAACACTATATATGACTAGGAGTTATACATTTGTATTACTGAAAATTTCATACTCCTCCTCGGCTGAGATTACTCCTCAAAAATGTTGAGAGGAGTATTATTACCCTTCTGGAAAAATGTTAGTGCGACCTCTGCCCGTAATCGTATCGACCCATAGAATAAAGATAACATGATTATTAGGCTATACGGTGAACACGAAGAAAAAAAAAAGTAAAAAATCCAGTACAGAATTGATGCTTCAAAAACCTCATGACCTCAAAAAAAGTTCCTAAATTTTCAGATTTGAAAATGGGTTGGTTATATAGGGGGTTTTGTTGCTAAATATGTAAAAGTTGATTTCAAACAGTATTTATCCCCACAATAGTCAATTCTGAAAATACGGAAAATCACCATTCGATTTGTAGGCCGCGTGACGTCAAAATAAATTATCCAAACATTTCAAAAATTATGAAAATGTAAAGTAGACAAATGGGAAATGTTATTCTGCAAGTTATGTAGGTGGTAAATCGATCTGCCTGAAAACGCGGTGATTTTGAATTTCGAAAATGGCAAATTTTTCTAAAAATTCATCATTTTTTTCTTTTTTTTGTAAATAAACGCAAAACTTATCAGCCAAAATTTACCACTAAAATGAAGTACAACATGTGGGGAAAAAACAATCTCAGAATCGCTTTGGTAAGTAACAGTGTTCATAACCATATATAACCATATAAAGAGACGCAGGTCAGAATCTAAAAAATGTGACTGAGCCTTAAGCTGTAAAATGGCTGCGTCCTTAAGGGGTTAAGCAGCTCATGCCATGTAACCAGTTAGATTCAAAAGTCATGTACCTTACATTTGCAAACTGTACCCCATTTAAGTTTTTGATTACATGAAATCACATCAGCCTCCATAACCATAGCTCCTCTCCTTCCTCCATGGAGGCTGCTATGATTTCATGTGATCACATACATATAGTACGGTTACAGTTTGCTAATGCGAGGGGGGGACCTGAGATGTCACTCTGGTCACATGAATGTAACAGAGCATAGCGGTCAATAAAAATATTGGGGCATGCTTAACTGGCAGAACCAGGAGAGAGAAGAGTCAGAAGACATGAGTCAGAGCAGCCAATTTGCATATCAGAAAAACGACTAATTAAGGTACATGGTCTCACTGGCAGAAAATTTTAGATAATATAAGGAGCACTTGTAACCCTTTATCAGTAGGCATTGTTCATAGTATCATGGTATCATAGTATATAAGGCTGGAAGGAGACGCAAGTCCATCAAGTCCAACCTTTAAGAATTAAATAAATGTTTTATCCCCATAACCCGTGATATTTTTTCTCTCCAGAAAGGCATCCAGGCCTCTCTTGAACATGTACATAGAGTCCGCCATAACAACCTCCTGCGGCAAAGAGTTCCACAGTCTCATTTTTGTAGGTGGTTATGGGGCTTTGAACATTAGGTGCGTTTTTTTTAACATTTTCATAAAAACCACAAACTTGCGCTATTGAGGGACCTGCTCAGGGTTAAAGTACTTTTGAGAGGCCTATATAAAAGAAAAACTTCATAAAATTACATTATAGAAACTACATCCCTCAAACAACTTTTGTGAAGTTTGTTAACCCTTTAATTCTTTTACAGGGGTTAAAACAAATTCAGATGCAATTTTGAAAAAAATTTTTTTTTTGGCTAACTGAATGTCTTTACCGAGTATAAGAATCCCCCATATGTGGTGGTAACCTGCTGTATGGGCACACGCCATGGCAATGAACGGAGCTGCGCCATTCATAGCAGATTATGCATTGTCACTTTTTATTGGCTACACAATCTTTATTTTTTGTGCAAAATGGACTTATTTTTTGTGACATGAAATGCACTTTACAAATAGTTCATTTTAGTGGGTCTTTAGCTTATTGATCAGATTTTATTAACTCTTGAATGTATGGAGGAAAAGAAAATCATCAATTTTGGTTTTCTTTTTTTCCTGTTACATAAAAATAACATAACTTTGTTCTATAGATCACTACGATTATGGCGATACCTCATTTATATAGTTCCAGTTTTACTGGAAAAGACTACTTTAAAAGAAAATCATTTGTTTTCGTATCACTTTTTGGAGATATAACTAATATTTTTTGGTTGAGAGAGCTGGTTTAGGTTTATTTTTTTACGTGTTGAGTTGTCCTTTTCAGTGGTACCATTTTGGCGCACATAACTTTTTTTGATCACTCTTTGTGAAAGGAAATTATTATTATTTTTTTTTACTTTATTAGAGGTCTATAGGGAATGTTTGTGTTTATTGGACTTTAAAGGACACCTGTCATCAGGTCTCTGCCACTAGTCCTGTCACTACTACCTGTTGGAGCAGCTCACAAGGATCCCAGCCTTTATCTAATCATTTCATAAATTATTGTAAAATCATCATTCCTTTATTATGTAAATGAGGCTGGTCACATGGACAGAGGCAGTGATGCCACCCCTGTTCCGCCTCCCCTCTCCTCCCCCTGCTCATGTCTGTGTGTAATGTTAGTAAAGCATAGTTAGGAGGATGCAGCATGTCAGCAGATACACTAATACATATGTGTGATACACAGGAACACTGGAGCTGTATACACAGTAAGGAAGCTGGTATCACCGAGCCGACCTGAACACCTCCGATCTCCTGCATTAGCCCTGAGGACCATCAGAAGGAGCACATGCCAAGACAGGCAACCAAGATCTGGAGACTGAGGCAGGTCTCGAGTGAAGAGAGCGTCCCCCGGCCCACCTGGAGTAACTCCACTTCTCTCACAACCTATTCCTTGTAGGGACAGGAAGACACTGGTGAGGGGTTGCTAGAGAGGACTGTTTAATGCTTCACAAACCCATGCCCCTACATAACATAGGAGCTACTTCTAACACCACAAACAAAGGCAATATTGCAAACCGCTACCAAGCACTGCATCTAACTGTATGTAAACTAGAATGATAGAATGTAATGCGCCTCTACTACAGTGGTGGCCAGGGCATTTACTTGACACGATTGGTTGTGTATATGTGTGACAATGTTTGCAATAGGATCAAGATCACAGGCCGATCATCATCCTTCAACCGTACAGCTTTCCACTGCACTAATATAGGAACATTTAAACCTGGCATTGTTTAATAAGGGTTGCTATGAAGAGCCCTAAAAAGTAGACTTCTTCAGATAAATGATTTTTTTCACTTACCATTGCCTTGGGCCCACTCCTCTTCTGTATTTCTGGTGGCATTTGCTTCTATTACACTGGACAATTCATTAACAATCAGTTTATAAATCTTGACCAATAAAGGAATGGTTGTAAAACGTTGAGGATCTGAAAGAACAAATTGTAAAACAAATTTTAAAGATATTTATAAAGCGTGAGTGAAAGCTCTACTGTACAGGGGAAAGTGTTGTTAAGTGGGTCATAATAAGGGTGGTTTTACACACAATATTTTTGTATTATAAAAAAGGCAAGGAACCAAAATTACTCCTTTATGCGACCCATTCCACTTGCATTCACTTCTAATTGGCTCAAAACCTAATTTAAAAAGCTGTAGTGAAAATTGTCTGGTTTGACGTGGTCCCAAACACAAGGAATGGAACTTGAGTGTTTAAAAATTTTGAAACTAAAAACTCACTTCTGGAAGTCTTTGATCTAGTGCGGATACCTTCCTGTAAGTCAAATATTTCATCTCCTTTCACTTTGATATCTTGGAGTCTTTTATCATCCATGGTAATGCCAAACTGAAGAATCTTGCAAAGGGCTACTGAACTGTGGAGCAAGGTGGACACAAAAAATTTCAATGTGACAAAAGAGGAATAGAATACTTTCAAGCTTACTACACGTGGTAGAAGAAATCCTAGTTTGTAGCTCTTATTCCCTTCCACCAATTATGGTCAGATGTAACAAACAATATTAGATGATATGTATGATAAATGTCAGATTAATAATAAGATAAAGTAATAAATCTGCAGCATACTCCATCAGAGAACACACTGACCTCTGCAAATCATATTTTGAGAATCCAATTTCCTTGAATTGCATACATTTAATCTTGAAAATGTTAAAGCTTCAAAGTCTATAAATTAATATCAGAACTGTACAGACATGCTGACTATTCCCCATATAAAATGATTGACTCAAACTCTACATTACCTGACTTTGCCTTCATACTGTCCATAAAACAAGTGCTGTCGACTCATCCATTCCGACATGACAAACTCTAGAGCTGGTTTACCAGTGGGTCCAGGAAGACTGCAAAGGAATTCAAGCAACGGCTCCAACTGAGAATTAGCAAGATGTGCAAACACCATGATTAAGGACTGTAAAAAAAACAAAGAAATAAAAATGTAATGGGAAGAAAAATACCAGATAATTAGTCTACTAGAAGCAATAAGATACAAGTTATTGTATTACCTGCATGACGCTGAGTGTCTCAGCCTGTTGCATTTTGCTAAGAATTGCTCTCAAAATTTGGTCCAGATTTTCACCCAACTCACGACCAGCTTTAGAAATAAGAGTAGACACAAGACGTCCCACAAACGTTGCTGTGAATTCTGATGTTCGAGGGTCCAAAAGCTGGCTAACTACTTGCATGACATACCACAGACCACTATGTCCTTGATCATCTTGCCACTGAGCAATTTGTTGTAGAGCAACTGAAACATAGGCACGAAGACACTCACCCCCATTCTAGGAAAAAGGAGAGTACAAATGAATAGCCAACAGCTGTGTGTGATTTATTAGGATAAAAAGGCCATAAAAAGGAAATAGGAATGAGATGATGGTACTTAAAATATCAAGAGTACCTGCATAATTGTATTGTCATCTGTACGCAGAGTACACTGAGCAACTGCAGGGAAAGCTTGACAGATCAGAAGTTCTGAAAGAGGTGGTTTTGTGTTCCTCACAACCGTAGTCAGAATATCAATCGATGTCTGTAAGTTATAAAAGACTTGGTAAGATAACAAATATTACACAGTTTGCAGACTAATAATTAACTTGATTGAATAACACTGCACATGGTCTTGCTGTTGGTTTTACCACTGGTTTAACATTCAAAACATAACTAATTCACTGGATCGGCTACAAAATGGCTTTACCCCGTGAGCACAAAAAGGAGTGCTAAAGGGTTGTCACTCTGGTCACATGATGTGAATGTAACATAAGGCAGAGCTGCCAGTCAAAATATGGGGTTGTGGTTCACTGGCAGCCAAGGAAAGAGGCGTTAAACTCAGAAGACACGAGTCAGAAAAGCTAATATGCATATCAGAAAAAAAAAAACAGTAAATAAGGTACAGTGCCCTACTGGCCGCTTATTTTGGTTGATATAGGGAGCACTTGTAACCCTTTATCAGCAGGCATTGTTAGTCAGTGTGGTTACATTTTGGTGACAGGTCTTCTTTAAGTACGGTATAAAAATGTGACAATACAATATAAAAAAAACATAATAAACAAAAGTCAGAGGAAAAAAACAAACAAAACTTATCTTAATAAACCACCTCTAAATTCAAACCAGTTACATATACTCCATTTGTAACTTGTTCTCCATATTTACTTTACTTATTCCTTTTATTTACATTAATACTCACACTATTCCAATATTATAATATTCATATATCCCTCTGAACCGCCCCCCAAACCCACCCAATGTCCGCTGTAGTATAAAAAGACAGGAGGAAAATAAATTTCATACACACACATAGGAAAAGATTTATCACTAGGCAGGAATTTACATAGATGTCTATGTGTTTGGCTGGCAGGTTTCCTACAGTCTGATTTATAGTTTGGTGTATGTGGAGCGTTAAATGCCTTCTGATGTGACTCACTGCTGTGTGCGCTCTATGCAAATAGACTGTACAAGTCGCACGTATGTTTAACATCTGCTCAATTTCTGCCTTTTTGCGATGTTTTTGCACAGGAAATTCTCAGATACCTCAGACATAAAATTGACCAAAAACTTGTGCAAAATTGTGCAAGTTGAGATAAATCTGCCCCATGTAGTAGCAATGGACCCACATACACCACCTCCTATAAGGTGTAGTTTTGTGAATAAAATTGCGGTCTTTTGAAAATTCACAGTTGATAAATGTGGTATATATCATATATTATAATATATATTATAATATATTTATATTATAAAAAAATAGTTTATTGTTAAGTTCAGCTTGTGAAGTCTGTAAAACTGGTATCACGCATAAGAGAACACAACAACAAATACCTATAGAGAGATTTACAACATATCCCACTGCATGCTAATACATTGAGATAGCTTCACTTGTTCAGCTCCTCCCTGTGAAAATGGGAGAAGGAGTGAACATTGGCAGCAGCCAGTGATTCGCTGCTGCTGATGTTCAAGGTGACTCTCGAGTGATGCAACTGTCCATATAAACACCCACACCGTACACTGAGCAGAGGTTGAAGATGGATGCAATACAGTACCAAAACCCTATGTGTAAGATACACTCCCCTCCTAGCATTTTTTAAGTACAAAATTTCCCTTCACCATTGCTGATTTGCTTTGTGTATCTGTCTATACTGGTATCACTGGTATCACTGTTTGGCCCGAATGCTAGGTTTCTTAATAAGAATTCCAGCAGCTCCCCAATTAATGCAAATGTCCAGCAGCAGCCACCACCCCATACGTAAAATGTATCCCCCTCTCATTAATAAAATGTCCAGCAAAGACACTCCCCACTTAACAAATGTATGCAAATGACCTATGAGATGTCCAATGAGTCATTATCATATTCAAGCAGTCCACAGCCACACCCTAAGTGCTTGACTGAGAGCCTGTATAATGATGTGAGGTATAATGCTGTAATGGCTTCTATGTGCTTCATGGTGCTGGCGGCGCCTGCAGCGTGCGTGCGCCTGTGCGTGTGTGTATATATGATACTCCTATATACATGACTGACAGCCATTATAATCATGTGAGATATAATTGTGTTATGGCTCCTCCATGTGCTGGCCGCCACGCCCCCTGCAGCCTCTGTGTAAAGTAGAGATACAACAGCTCCAGGCAGCCATGTTATAGAAGAGCATATCAGGTACTTGTGTAGCTGATGTCTGTGTCTCACACATGTGTATTAGGAGGGAGAGCATGGCAACAGATAAAGCACAGACACTAGCAATGCTTTACTATACATTAAACACAAACATGAGCAGGTGGAGGAGAGGGGAGTAACATCACTGCCTCCGGCCATGTGACCAGCCTCATTTACATACAGAGGATATTACAATGATTAATGTATGAATTGACTAGATAAAAGTTGGGATGGAATCCTTGTGAGCTGCTCCAACAGGTAGTGGTGACAGGACCCGTGACAGAGACCTGATGATAGATCTCCTTTAAAAAGGCATGTTCAGCAGTTAATTCCCTTTGCTTCCTAATGAATCTCCCAAGCAGACGCAGTAGGTGTGGTATCTAGCTATGCACTTCTATACTGAAACACTTCGGCAAACTCTGCTAAAAAAGAGCCTTTGTTAGTAAAGGCAGTTGGTTTTAAATGAAATAAAGATTAAAAGTTGCTGCTGTGTTGCATGTCATTTTACTTTGTAAGCACTGAACCCTTATCTATTGAAGTGTTAACTTTAAAGTTGGCCCTTGCATGTGGCAAAATTCCATAGCCTTCTAAAGTTTATTTAGCTTTATGACTGCTGGAGAGCACACAGTGTGTTTTGGTACCCATAGGTATGTAGGTATGAAATTCAATAGATGTTTATAGTGTACCCAGAGTGTGTTGACCATATAGAGTGTTATTTATGCTTAATTTGCAACCCAAGTGAAAGTTTGAGAGAGTTCATTAGATTAACTTTCACAGTTGCAACCACATCACATGACACTGGGAAAACCCCCTTTAACTTCTCCTGAAAAAAAAAAAAAAGCTATGGACAGACTCATTTCAGAGCCACACAGCTAGTCTTGTATTTACTGAAGACTGATTTAACACATTTGATCACAGCTTCCTTATTGTCCAAGTTGGTGATTGACACTGTTGGTGGATTCCTGCTAAGTACACACAGGATAGATGTCAGGGAGGGGTTAAAAAGCAGACTTTTAATTTGTACATACAGATACTAAAACCAAATAAAAGGCTAAAACTAATACTTACTGCACAAAGGCCACTGGGAATTTTCTCAGGTGGAGCCTGCATTATGCTAACAAGAGTTGGAATAAGTCTCATTTGCATGGCACTCTGGCACCCCTCTATCTGAGCCAATTCTTTAAAAATGTCCTGTGCCAAAGAAGCAACGACAGGATCTAAAAGAAAACACACAAACATATTTATACAGACATCTAAGCAATCCTAAATTAAGCCTTTTTCACAATATACAAGACTTACCATTGCTATACTTCAAGAAGATGGCAATAGTGAAAGGGCAAATCTTGGATTCAGCATTTGCTGTAAATACTGGATCTACACTGCAAACTATACACAGCGTTTCCATTACCAAATTTAACACTTCAGAAGTGAACTGTGCTGCAAGATGGATGAGTCCATCAACTATACTGGGTAAAAAGGGTTGAAGAACATGAGTGCTTTCAGAGATCTTGAGCTGATCACAATACCTATCAAACAAAAGGAAAGAAAAAATTAAATTTTTTTAATATAAAATCCCAAAATAAAATGTAAACAAGGGAAATAAAACACACCCCCAAATAGCTCTGACAGCAGAAATGCGCACTGATGGTGGCTGGTTATCATGAAGTCCACTCACAGTAGCCTGGAGAAACTGCTGTATCAGCTCTGGAGACATAGCAGCAGTGAAGCGACTTGCTGCCCAGAGAGAGCGTCCGAGTAGGAAGGGGGAAACTATAATAGAAGAAATGTCAAATCAAGATCTAAATGAGAGATACATTGTGGATTCAACAAAAGTAATCCCCAATGGGGGAACGGGGGCATTTCTTTCTCAGTGTTTCTTTTTAAAAAATAACTGTTTAGAAATAATGCTTTTGTTCTAACATATCATCCAATACCATAAATACCCATCAAATGTATGTAAATCGCTATATGTGCAGGTCCCAGAAATGAATATAAACATCCTAATAAAATCCTAATACCCCCTTTAACCTCTTAACAACATGGCCACTTTTTGTGTCCATTTTTCAATCCCCACCTTCAGAAAAATCCACAACTTTATTTTCATGTGTACAATCAGGAAAAAAAAATTTACAAACACTGAAATTGATGGAAAATAACGTTTGCTGTTTGTGGGCTTTGTATTTTGGGGCTTTCTCTGTGCGCTCTAAATGACACCATGTTTTATTTCCTTGGGTCAGATCAAACGGCTTTATTAGGTTTTAATAGATTTTAAAAAAATTGTCTGTTTTGCCATATTCCTACACTGATAAGTTTCATAGTTTTGTGTATACCTGTAAGGTGCTTTTTTGGGACGAGATAATGTTTTTCATAAATGTGTGTATATATATATATATATATATATATATATATATATATATATATATATATATATATATACACACACACATACATACATATACACACCCACCATATATATACTTGAGTACAAGCTGACCCAAGTATAAGTCGAATCCCCTAATTTTGCCACAAAACCTGGCAAAAACTGACTCGAGTATAAGCCGAGGGTGGGAAATGCATTGGTCACAGCCTCCCCAGTATATAGCCTGCCGAACCCTGCCCCATAGAATATAGCCAGCACCTGCCCCCAGTATATAGCCTACCACCCCATATCCCCCAGTATATAGCCAGCCCCCTGCCCCAGTATATAGCTAGCAGCGGGGGAAGCCAGTATGAGCTGAGTTTTCAGCACATTTTTTTGTGCTGAAAAACTAGGCTTATACTCGAGTATATATGCTGTGTATATATCTCTATCTCACGGAGTGTGGCAGCACTCAAGATACGGCTGAGAACAACACAGGTGCACATCCCAAGACCTAGACCAGGGTCCATCCACATACAACACGAAAAAAATGGCAGCACTCCGAGATTCAAAATGTGGCAAAAAACTTACTCGTTTATTCACACGTGTCAAGGCTACGTTTCGGCTCCTTACACCTGGGGCCCCTAAATGGAGTTATTTTCAAGCATGCTTTATTTTCAACCATTTTCAGGCCAGCTAGGGTAAGTGAACCCCAGGGGTCTGATCACTCATTCCATAAAATTCAAGACTAGTGTATTGCAGTACATGAAAGATTTGTACATAATCTGTATCAAACCGTCAATTACAGATCTGTCTACAGACAATACAACAGAAATCCTTGCCAACATGCAATATGCGCCAAAAACCCAGGTTGAATGTAGAGGACTCAGCCTGTGAGTCCTCTCCATATAGCTGTACAGATGCTATGAGTTGGGAAGGGGTTGAATGCACTTGTAGCAATACTTCAATAACTTGAAACAAGTTTCTTGTTTAATTGACAACATACCTGAAAGGTTCAGGTCTGCCAGAATGACTCCAGTCAAAAAACCAGGCATATCAAATTGAACTCTTCCACTCTGAACACCTTCAGTAAGAATAGACTTCACAGAACCCAAGGCCAGCAGACAAGCTTCATGTACTTTCCACCTAAATACAAATTATAAAGGATTTCTTTAAGTGAGAATGAAAGTCATGTATTTGTATATTCTGGAATCCCCTCACACCCTTTAATTGCCCCTGATGTGGTATAAATAACCCACTTCAATTATTACATACTGCACTGTAATGTGGCACAAAGTGGACAGCCAGCATGCAAGGTTCTGCCCTTCTTTGGGCCCTGCCTTAGCAACAAATTAGCCACACTCTCTTTCTATAATCTCAGTGCATTACAGACTATGACATCTAAGGAGTAATAAGGCTGTGTTCAGAGTCATTACAGCAAGACTTGGCTGCCAAATCTATGTTGCAGTCCAGGCAAACACTAGTCAGAACAATGTAAAGTTATGTGTTGGTGTACCAGGATGTTAAACAACTTACCAGTGCTCTCCACCTTGATTCTTTATTTGTTCAGCCTCCTGAAAGTGCCGAGTAGCAGCTGCAGCTAGTGCAACTGCACTTTCATTTTGGAATTCACTAGAAACTGCCTGAAAGCAATAATAGGATAATTTATTATGCAAAATCATACAGAAATTAACACTTGTGTGCTCACTCACTCACCAGCAAAAGATCTTGAGCTGCTATGCGAACAGTGTAAGAAAATGTATCATCATCTTCATCCTCAACAAATTGCTGTGGGTTAGCAGTCCACACTTTTATCTAGGTTTCATTTTAAACAAATTGCATGTTAAATGTATTCTTCGGATATCTCACACTGCAATGTACGTCTTACCTGCTCTTCAGTGATCTGCATGTAGAGGATAATGTAATAAATTAGTTCTGGCAAAGCCTTCTTCACTGTCCCTTTGAACTTATTTTCCAGCAACGTGTGCACAAATTCAAAGATACTAAATACCAGATTCTCAAAACCCAATACTTCACCTGTTAAAAAGGGGCGACAGAAATCGTATCACTGCACACAACAGAGAAAAAAAACTACTGAAAGCTTAACTTTGCAACAAAATAAAGCATAAGGGATGGGCACCACTAAGATAAAGTACCAAACAGTTGCTACCTAGAATACTCAGGGTGATGTCACACGTTCAGTTTTTCAGATGCAGTTTTTGACGCCCAAACCAGGAATGGAGTAAAAGTAGGAGGAGCAACAGCACCTTTCAATTATTTGTCTCACCCATTATGATGCACACCTGCTTTTGGCTGCAAAAACTGCATCTGAAAAACTGAACGTGTGTCATCACCCTTATCTGACATGCATGAAAAAGCAAGTACAAAATATAAGTGCAGACAGAATTGTACGGAGATGAATAGCAACATATAAAGTAGCACATAAAATCTACAATGCATTACAGATGAGCATGTAATGCACACACACCCAACAGCTCAGTTATACTTCACTCATAAGATTCACTTAACAAAACCCTTAGTGGAACAAAAAATAAGTGTATACTAAAAGAGCAACCAGGGGACCCCTGGAGGAAAAGGCCCAGGTTGTCATTCCATTTGGTCAATATTTGCATTTGTTTTTCATTATGTGTAAACATGTATTTACCAACAACTTTTTTTTAACCTTTGCTTTTATATGTAACACTGCACTCTCTTGGTTTTCTTCCCATCTCTCTGACCGCACTTTGGGTCTCCTTTTCTGGATCTTTCTCTTCTCATCTTCCTCTCAGTGTCGGGGTTCCTCAGGGCTCAGTCCTAGGTCCTCTTCTATTCTCTGTCTATACTGCCCCCATTGCACATACCACCAGCAGATTTGGTTTCCAGTATCATCTTTATGACGATAACACCTAGCTATATACTTCTGCACGAAACATCACCCCTGCCTCAATCCAGAACACTAGTGAATGTCTCTCTGCTGTCTCTAACATATCCTCTTCTTGAAACAATCTTTCTAAGACTGATCTCTCAATGTCAGTCTATAGCACCGAGGCAGCAGGCCCGCTGTCTTGGGGTTGTGCTGAACTCTGACCGCTCCTTTTCACCATATATTCAATCTCGCTCTTGCTGGATGCATCTCAGAAACATCTCCAGAATCTGACCATTTCAGACAATTGAAACTTCTAAAATGCGAATTGTTGCACTTACTCATGTCAATCACTGCACTGGCTACCTGTCTCCTTCCGTATTCACTTTAAAATAGTAACCTTCATCTACAAAGCTCTGAATAATACTGCACATCCCCATCTCTCTTCTATCATCCAAGTCTACCACTCTTCTGCCAGTGATAATTCGAACCTCTCATGCACATCTCCAGGACTTCTCTCGAGTTGCTCCAATTCTCTGGAATGCCCTCCCCCCTCGACTCCCAGACCAATAACCAACCTCCAAAGCTTCAAACGTGTTCTTAAAACCTATCTCTTTAGGCAAGCATATCACACTCGCTAACAGCATGAAAATGTCAACTCTCCCTTTACTAATCCAACCTATGTCCAATCTCTCCTTTGTGATTCAGCAGATATATATCAAGTTGCTCTTGTGAGCAGGGCCCTCACTCCTATTTGTTCCATATGAATCATCATCATCATCATCATCAGGTGGTAAACTCTTTAACGGGCAAGTGCTTTACTTAAAATATATTATAAAAAGCAAAGCAAAAAACATTTATTAAAGAAAATTGGAAATTCAACATGTGTAAAATATCTATTGACAAGCACGAAATGGTCCTACAGTTTTTAAATAAATGCACAAGTTAACATACCATCTGAATCCACAGGATCCTCTATTTCTTCGGTATCATTTACTTCAGTCCGCACATAAGTGCACAATAAATTAAGGAAAGAGTGACCTTCTCGTTCAAGATCATTTATCTATATATCTATCTATCAACATACAACTCCAGGCAAAATAAAATATAAGGCAACCTTAGATACGTTTTTAATTGACAGGTCAAGATTAGGATATAAAGCTGCACTCTCAGTCAATGTATTCCATACAATCGGTAGAATCTGCTGCATTGAGGAAACCATGTGCTTAGGAAAATTTTTAACCAGTGCAGTGACAGCCTAAAGACAGAAGAACAAAGCAATATTAATGCAAAGGCAAATATGGCAATATTTAAATAGAATCTTGCCACACTATTCAACACTACAAGAGTTTAGCTTTCAGGTATTTCTGGCACTCTAATTTACTCCAATATATTCAGTGCAGGAAATGTAAATTGCTAAGCACAGCACCCCCAAAGCTCCCATTTTATTAAATGGACAGAGGATAACCGGATAACAGGCTTACTGTTCTGGTGATTAGCAAGGGTCCCAGAAGTAAAACCACCAACAAGATTCTTATACTCTTGTGGATAGGGGATAATACCTTTTTTATAACCATTTTAATATTCCAATTAACTTCCACTATAGTGGAAGAACACAGAATACATGTATGACTCCCATTGCTTTCTTTTTCTTGTGCAACTTTTTGTAAGACTTTTCGGTGTTTGAGACTTTTTAGGTACAAAATCAAGCAGTGTACCAAAGTTAGCTGCCTCAAGGAGTTAATACAGTGTGCCATATTTATCTTTGTAGCCCATATGTTTGTTTAACTTGTGAGACTTTTTCGCTTTGAAATTGTCCCATTCTTGCACTTAATATGTCCCAAAACAGAACATGCTAGACCCAGACTTACTTTTGGGAGCTACTATTTGGGACTAAAAAACTGCAAACCACAAAAAGTCGCAAAAGTGAGACTAAACAGGCAACTCATCACATGTATCACAAAGGGGTATTCCCACGAAGACACGTTTCTTAATAACAGTGAATTACAGAATGTGTTATTTTGATATCCTTAATACATATAACAAAATTACAGCATTTCACAGATATAATTCCAACCTGTCTATCAGTCCTGGTAGAAACCCCTTTAAGAAACATTGCAATGATTAAGTAGCCCAACTTCAGGAACCTTGAAAAAGTGGCAGCCGAAAAAACAATAAATTACTCTTAACGGTAATGTTGTTTCCTTGAGTCACAACGGCACCAGAGAGATTGGGATCCTCCCTCCAAGATCATATAATACATACCGTATATTCCGGCGTATAAGACGACCTGGTGTATAAGACGACCCCCCTACTTTCCTGTTTAAAATATAGAGTTTAAGCTATATTCGCCGTATAAGACTACCCCTTTTCCAACGTATACAAAACACAGGTAAAAATTTAAAAAAAAAAAACAGATTTGAATTTAACATGGTCCTTTTTTAAATGTAAATTCTTATGACATGCAGGTATATAGCAGGAAAACTATCGCTCATAAACATAAGGCATACAACAACATTACCATTACAGCACAGCCCCCAGTAGTATACAGCACAGCCCCGCATTAAAAAAAAACAAAAAACACTTATATACTCACCCTCCGGTGGCCCCGATGTCCGCGCGGCTCGTCTTCAGTGTTCCGCGCCGTCTTCTTTCTTCTGCTGGGCGCCGCCATTGATCTTCTCCGGCAGGCGCCTAGTATGACGCGCCGCTGCTGACGTCATACTAGGCGCCGCCCCGGGGAAAAACATGGCGGCGCCCAGCAGAAGAAAGAAGACGGCGCGGAACACTGAAGACGAGCCGCGCTGACATCGGGGCCACCGGAGGGTGAGTATGCGCCCCGATGTCTTTTTGAGGCTGCTAGCACCGATCATGGGTGTTACCGGTAAGCCTTTGCTGCAATATGCAGCAAAGACTTACCGGCTACGGAAAGGGCTCAGCCCGTGAGCCCTCTCCATGCACCAGGACCCGACCGCCGCCGTGAATACACGGGATTACCGGCGTATAAGACGACCCCAGACAAGACAGAAGATTTTTCTGTCTTCAAATGTCGTCTTATACGCCGGAATATACGATACATATCATATATATATATATATATATATATATATATATATATATATATATATATATATATATATATATATATATATATTTTTTTTTTTTTTTCATAAAGGAAAGCCAACACCACAAAAAAAGTAACACCCGGGTGGGAAACAACGGTAAAAGTTATTTATTGTTTTCCCCTCCATCACGACGGCACCAGAGAGAATTACAAAGAAAAAACAAGACTGTTAGGGGGGACAACCGAGGAGAAGACCTTGCTTCCAAAAGATAGGGAAGAGGACCCCATCACATCCAACCTATAGTGATTTAGGAAAGTGCGAAGGGTAGACCAGGTGGCAGCCTGGCAAATCTGTTCCAACGTAGCTACATCATAGGCTGAGTTTAGGGATGATAAGCCTCTAGTAGAATGGGGACGGATGCCATCACGGATGCCGGATTACGGAAGTACTTTGAAAATCCGGATGTATGGGAATGTGATAGTATGCAGCGGTCAGGCCTATAGAAGCCATGAAGCAACCGGGGAACAGTAGGTTCACGGTTGACTTCAGGGTCTCCATTTTGAATCGTAGGACAAGAAGGAACTTGTTTAGGGGCTTTAGATTCAAAATAACCCTTAGGGAACCAATTTTTTTTTTTCAAGAATAGGGATGAGTAGAAACCCTGGCCTCCATCGGCAGGATGAACGTGGCACAATACCTTCTTTTGAAGTAGAGTCCGAATTTCGGTAATCATTGCCTCTGTTTTCCCCTAGTGCAGGATTAGTGACTTTTAACCGAGAGGGTGGAGAAGTGAGAAAAACCAGTGAGATGCCCTTTTGTATTGCATGTAACACCCACTTGCTTCCTGATATCTCTGACCAGGCTTGGAAGAAATGGGTTAGTCTACCCCCTACGGAAAGCTTGGTCCCTGACACTTGGGATCTCTGGATTGATTAAATAAGAGCCCCCTGCTTCTCTGAAAGTGTCTGGAACTTTGATTCCTTTCTTTGCCTCTTCTTTAGGGCCTTGCCCTCCAAAAGGAACGAAAGTGTCTGTACAGGCTGTTTACAGGGGGAAATTACTTCACACTTTCTCCTGCTTTCTCCAACAATTCCTCTAACACATGACCAAACAACAACTTTTCGTCACATGGGATTCCACAAAGTCTATTTCTTGAGCCTACATCTCCTGGCCAGTTTTTTAGCCAGAAGGCTCTTCTGCCCGAGTTAGACAAAGCAGATGAAAGAGCAGCGAGTCTAAGCGCATCAATAGAAGTGTTTGCTAGAAAGATGGCCCCTTCTGCACATTTGAAATAGACAAGGCTAAAGCGTCTCTAGGTATTTTATTCTGGATGTCAGTTTCTAGTTGGTTTAGCCAAAATAACAGAGTGGGCCACGCATACTGCCGCAATATTAGGTTTAAAGGCTGAAGCAGCCGAGTCCCATGATCTCTTAAGGAAACTTTCCACTTTCTTATCCATGGGATCCCTAAGGGAACCCATATCATCAAAAGGAAGTGATAGCCAAAGAAAATTTGTAGATTAAGGATGCATCCACCTTAGGGGCAGAACCCCACGTACAGGAAACGTCTATTTCCTTTTGACAGATCTGGGGATGTACGATTTTTTTTTTGTCCGGTGACTCCCATTCCTTCTGTTACAGAGATGTCACAGTATCATGACAGGGAAAGGTTAGTTTACGTCTTTCTTTTAGACTCTCCTGTGTGAGAGGAAGTGGGTTAGGAATCGACAACTCTGTGGCCCTTTGAACCTCTTCCTTAACTACATTCCTAAATGACTCCATCCAAATGGAAGACTCTTCAGTTAAGATTTTTGCCAATACAACTATTAAAAGTGGCTTTATCATAACCAGTGGGAAGTTTATGACCACAGTGCATTCCCTATGATACGTCTTACAAGTCGCCTTCTTAGGCCCCTCTTCTCCCTAATATATGGAAACAACAACACCCATTAACTGTCACATTTGTCTGCCATACTGCACAGCTGATCTCAGACTCCGCCAGGAGTCAGTGGGCGTGTACATTACTTCCGGCCGGGATGCACAGCTGTGAGAAAAGAGAGTTTTTTAAAAATTGCTGAACAGATTCTATATAGGACCAACTCAGGGGGAGGCCTAGTTCTGCCGGCTCTATGGAAACCACCGCCGCGACCGATGATGATCGCCAGGTAGACGGAAGGAGGGAGGCAGCCATCCTGAAAAGCGCCGATGGACCCAATGCCCACACCGGAGGATTACACGGATGGTGTCACACAATCCTATGAAAAATAGTAAAACACCGCAGGGGCACCTTCATCACGGCGTGCCCAGGTCTCCAAGGGACAGGAAACCAAAACTGAGGAGTAGGAGAAGCCTCTTTTTATGCTCAGGTTTCCTGTCCATGGGGGGGCGTATTCCAATCTTTCTGGTAGTGCCGTCGTGATGAAGGGGAAACACATTACATGTGCCCCCATTCTGTTCTTCCAAAGTTGCATTTCAAAGTTGAACTACCTGCTTCATCAGATATAAAAAAAAAAAAAAAAAAGTGTGGTCCAATAATACATTTCTTAATGTATAAAAAGTAGTAAATAATAGGTAATGCGATAGTACTAGTTAATACAATAGCCATGCTTGCAAAGGTCATAGTATAAATACATAAAAACTCAATCATAATCAGTGCAGGCATTGATACTTACAAAAAGACAAATACAAGTGAATTAATATGACTAGGTATGAGCATAATATAATTAATTTGATAAATATATATACTCGAGTATTGCAGAGTTTTTCTGTATCCACATTTCAGACTACCCCCTAACCCCCCTGCAGGTCCACAGCTTCAACACACACACACGGGATTGGATCAAGTAATGGCCCTGTGGGGAGGGAGGGGATTGTTGGGGGGCATCATAATAGAGAGTATATTGTTATTTTTATCAGCTGGGAAGGGGGCTGGCTGGCTAGCTACATACAGGGGACTGTATGTGGATGAATTAAATTAACATTTAAAACAAGTTTCCACAGAAGGTCATAAGTATTCAAGAGTGGAAATATATATTAAATCAGTAATAATTGACATCATACATCTGTGCATTTGTTTGTTGATGTTACATATATATGTACAGATATATCAATGGGCATGTCCAATTGAATTTAACTTTTAAATGGCCCTCCGTGGTACTTAAAGTCATTTCTGGACAGGGTCAATGTTTCCTTTCTTTCCATTACTTTTAAAAGGACATCTTCTATCAAGAGAAGGCTTTAAAAATTATGCAAACGAGTCATAGGGGGATATTATATGTTTTATGCATTCATAATTTGACATTTTAACTAGTATTATCGCATTACTTATTACTTTTTATACCTTAAGGCAGGGGTAGGGAACCTATGGCTCGGGAGCCAGATGTGGCTCTTTTGTTGCATCTGGCTCTCGGACAGATCTTTAATAAATAGTGATGGGTGTTGTGTGCCTCTTAGACTGATCACTGGACACAGGCAGCGATGTTACCAGGTGTCATCGCCACCATCGTTTAAGCCTGGGTCAAAGAGAAGAGCGCGGGAGCGATGAGGAACTGGCTGCAGGGAGCGCTGGTAAGTGAACATTTTTTTTTTTTTGCTATGGCTACCCACCTACTGGGGAGGGGGGAGGCATGTGCTGTGGCTACCCACCTACTGGGGGGTGGGCATGTGCTGTGGCTACCCACCTACTGGGGGGGGGCATGTGCTGTGGCTACCCACCTACTGGGGGGGGGGCATGTGCTGTGGCTACCCACCTACTGGGAGGCATGTGGTGGGTGTCAGGATTTGGAGTAGTGAACCCCCTGGACGATGATGTAAGAAGACACCTGGTACTGGAATATAAGTGGTAACCGGTCTTCACCAGAGCCTGCCGCAAAGCAGGATGGTCTTGCTGCAGCGTGGTACCTCCAGGTCGTTCTGCGCCGCGACTTGCCAACGGTGGCGGCCAAGGTTGAGGATCACTAGGCAGTCTCGTGGTCAGGAACAGACAGACGGTCAAGGTAGGCGGCAATGATGCGAGGTCGGAGACTGGGCAAGAGGTCAGGGCTGGCAGCGAAGGAGCAGAATCGGGAACAGGTCCGGGGTTACAACGGGAGGTCAACACTTGGGAAGGAAACACTGTGGAAAGCCGGGAAGTGGGTAGTGCTATTCAACGGCACGGTGGCCCTTTAAATCTGCGCTGGCCACCCGGGACGGGTGCCACCTCCGATAGGGGCACAGGTGTGCCTGCGATCCGAGACGTAGATCGCAGGGGCACCCGTGACACTGGGACTACCCATCTACTTGGGGGCATGTGCATATTGTACAGCTCTTACTGAATAAGATTTTTAAATTTGTTGCATTCATGGCTCTCTCAGCCAAAAAGGTTCCTGACCCCTTTCCCACGAAGACAAGATTAAATATCTTAAATATACTCAGGATAACAAAATAACACATTCTCTTATGCACTATTAACAAAAATCCAGCATTTTGGATGACAACCCATAGTCTAGTAGATAAAGGCACAATAGAGATTGAGTTCAAATCCCTGTCTGGCTCGAACAAGATTTAACCTCTTGGGGCTCAGCGTCTGATATATCAGATATAGATCTGAGCCGAAGCGGGATCGGGACACACAGAGAGTGGGTTCCGATCGCGGGTGTTTAACCCGCTAAAAGGCGCGGCCAGTGCAATTTAACAAGCCTTTTGGGGGGGGGGGGGGGGTTGTAAAAAAAAAATTTATGCATTCCAGAATGATACTGTTGCAAAGTACAACATGTCCCGCAAAAAACAAGCCATCAACCAGCTCCATAGCCAAAAAAGGAAAACTGTTATGCCACTTTGAAGATGGCAAAGCAGAAATTATAGATTTTTCCCGACATTAGATTTTATTTCGCAAATTTAGTAAAATGTAAGAAAATATACAACTATGGTATCCCAGTATCGTATCGACCCATAGAATAGAGATAACATGATCATTTGGCTATACGGTGAACACAACAAAAAAATATATAAGTTCCTAAAAACTTATACCAACCCAAAAACGGTAACACTGGAAAAAGCATCTCCTCCCGCAAAATAATCCCAGCACATGGCCCCAATAACGAAAAACTGAAAATGTTATAGCCTACATGAGGAAACTAAAATCCTTGCAGCTGCAGGGCACTCCTTCCCTTCTGCGCCTTGCTGTGCGCCCATAAAACAAGTAACGGCCACATGTGGGGGGACTCTATATTTGGGAGAGATCGCATAACAAATTGTAAGGTGGGTTTTCTCTTTATCTTTTGGAAATGTGTAAATTTTAGGGCTAAATGAATGCATAAGTGACACAATTTGACCATTCTAAATTTTCTTTAACTTTTCTCCAATCTTTAACCTCTCTCCCGCAGGTCCGTAGTTTGCAGGGATGTCTTTAGCTGCGGGAGCAGGACCCTGTCTCTGGGTGTCAGAGGCACCTATAGACCCTAGGGCAGTGGTGGCAAACCTATGGCACGGGTGGCAGAGGTGGCACTCTGAGCCCTCTTTTTGGGCACCCAGGCCATCAATATAGCAATCTACATAGAACTCAAAGAATCATCCTTCAGTCCCAGGCGACTCAATAAATGCTGCTCTGAGTGATATTTTAAAGCAACACATTCTTGATTGCTTGGGACTGCAGGTAGAGGTAGAACATGTTAATAACAAATAGAAGAACAATATTCAGTTTACCCTTACTCGCAAAAAAGAATGGAAAAAAACGGCGCAAGGAGGATACAGGTTAAAAAGATCCAAAAAAATAACCAGTAAATGTTAGTACAAAACATTTGCAAAGGGGAGGATTATCTTTAGAGCTCCTCTAGGCTTCTTCCTGTTGAGGGGGACCATAGCGAGATGCTACAACATTAGTCCAAATTTGCCCTTTTTCTTTCAACTGTTTTGTTGTCCTTTAGAGGCCGATATGATTAAAAGTTGTGGTAGAACAGGTAGCAAAAATAACTACTTAAATTGCCGTGCTGGCACTTTGCAATAAATAAGTGTGTATTGGTTGTAGTTTGGGCACCCGGTCTCTAAAAGGTTTTCCATCACTGCCCTAGGGGGAAGGGAGATGTGGTTTATTACCGCTTCTCCCTTCTCCACTCAACAGAGAATTGCGCTGACTAAAGAGTTAATCAGAGCTGCTTGGTCATTAGACCCAGTACAACTCTGATCGGCACCACCAGTGACAGGTGGTGGTTTTCCTGGGGCTCCTATAGATGCCCCAGTTAAAGGAGAAAACTAGAAGAAAAAAAAAGTTAAAATGTTTTATCACCTCCAGGGGGACATACAAAGTAAAAACATACACAAAAATATTAGTAAATATTCATAAAAAAATACATTGACATTTCCCCATATAACACAGCCATAGTCGCCCTGTTTGCCCAAGACTATACATAATATATACAAAAACAAAAAGGTTGCACGCAAAATAATTTTTTTTTTTTTTTTTTATATATACTCAGGACAACACCACAACATTTTCTAATTCACTGTTATTAAATAAAATACTGAACTTCACAGATATATATAATTCCAACCTGTCTCCATCAGTCCTGGTGTACACAATTTTGGTTGTCCCTGGGTCTGACCGTAAAAAGTGTGTCATTGTGTCTTATATCATCTCATGACTCTGATCTGTCTGATCTCTCTATTTCTTTCTTTGTTAGATACTAGTAGAAGGTCCAGAAGTTAAAATAAAGTGTAGATTAGCCATTTACCTCAATAACCTAAGCACATTGTCAGAGCACAACATCTCACAGCACAGAGGAATCATGAAGAAGTCTTGTCTACTCAGACAAGACGCCCACGCTCTGGAATTTTACAATGCTCATCACTGAATTAGAAGAACAATAAAATTGAGTAAGATTGTAAAGAAAGGGGTTAAAATTATCTTTATTGTGTAATCATTACTAGGGTATTAAAATTTGAGAACTTTATTTCATGGGCAAACCCCTTTTAACTTATTGAACCATAAAAAGTAACAATGAACAGACCCGAGATGATTTCATAAAGACAATGGGGGAGAGATATCAGAAGTGTGTGACTGTTATGGATGTCTATGGCTAACAACCAGAGCTCAAATTTCATTTTCCCACAGCTGTTAAGCATAGATACCTAATTTTAACACAAAAAACTGTGAATACCTATTGTCCCTTAGTATATAGCCAGCCCTCTGCCCCCTAGTATATAGCCAGTAGCCCACGGTCCAGTCAGAAAGGGGAGGCTTTTTTATTTTTTGACACCCCACGCAGGTCTCCAGTCTTCAGCTTCCAACGCGGTCCCGTCGCATACACCATGACGTCAGCCACTTGCTTACATAATAGTGTGTGCCGATAGAGGCGCACACACTATGTCGGAAAGGTGAGTACAGAGATTTTTCATAGACTCAAGTGTAAGCTGAGTTAGGGTTTTTCAGCACATTTTTTTGTGCCAAAAAACTCATCTTATACTCTAGTATATACGGTAAATGCAGAACTTTAAAAGCAGAACTGTTATAGCTTCACATGGAAGCCAGAGACTAATGATAAATCTCCCCCAATGTTTCCTAGCCTTGGTATGAAAATACAGTAATATGGACTACTTTGATCAAGTAGTAAATACTCAAGTATAAGCCGACCTGAGTATAAGCCGAAGCCCTTAATTTTAAGCCGAGGGTGGGAAATGCATTGGTCACAGCCTGCCCCTGTGCTCCAGCGTACAGCCTGCCTGCCCACCCCCGTGCCCCAGCGTAAAGCCTGCCTGCGCCCCCCCCCGTGCCCCCGCGTATAGCCTGCCTGCGCCCCCCCCCCGTGTATAGCCTGCCTGCGGCCCCCCCGTATAGCCTGCCTGCGCGCCCCCCCCGTATAGCCTGCCTGCGCCCCCCCCGTGCCCCAGCGTATAGCCCGCCTGCCCCACCCCCCGTGCCCCAGCATATAGCCCGCCTGCCCCACCCCCCGTGCCCCAGCATATAGCCCGCCTGCCCCACCCCCCGTGCCCCAGCATATAGCCCGCCTGCCCCACCCCCCGTTCCCCAGCATATAGCCCGCCTGCCCCACCCCCCGTGCCCCAGCATATAGCCCGCTTGCCCGACCCCCGTGCCCCAGCATATAGCCTGCCTGCCCCCCCCGTGCCCAAGCATATAGCCTGCCTGCCCCCCCCGTGCCCAAGCATATAGCCTGCCTGCCCCCCCGTGCCCCAGCATATAGCCTGCCTGCCCCCCCGTGCCCCAGCATATAGCCTGCCTGCCCCCCCGTGCCCCAGCATATAGCCTGCCTGCCCCCCCGTGCCCCAGCATATAGCCTGCCTGCCCCCCGTGCCCCAGCATATAGCCTGCCTGCCCCCCGTGCCCCAGCATATAGCCTGCCTGCCCCCCGTGCCCCAGCATATAGCCTGCCTGCCCCCCGTGCCCCAGCATATAGCCTGCCTGTCCCCGTGCCCCAGCATATAGCCTGCCTGCCCCCCCTGTGCCCCAGCATATAGCCTGTCTGCCCCCCCTGTGCCCCAGCATATAGCCTGTCTGCCCCCCCTGTGCCCCAGCATATAGCCTGCCTGCCCCCCGTGCCCCAGCATATAGCCTGTCTGCCCCCCCTGTGCCCCAGCATATAGCCTGTCTGCCCCCCTGTGCCCCAGCATATAGCCTGCCTGCCCCCCCCCCCTGTGCCCCAGCATATAGCCTGCCTGCCCCCCCCCTGTGCCCCAGCATATAGCCTGCCTGCCCCCCCCCCGTGCGCCAGCATATAGCCTGCCAGCCCATGTGACCCAGTATATAGCCTGCTAGCCCCTGAACCCCATTATATAGCAAACCCCCTACCCGTTATGTAGATTATTAAAAAAAAAAAAATTCAATAACCTCACCTTTCCGGCGCCCCTGCAGGTCTTCTGTGCGATCCGTCAGTCAGCGGCAGGTCCGTGCGGCGCACAGCTCTGACGTCAGCAATACTATTGCAGCGGATGACGTCAGAGCCTGGGACCTACGGCTGACCGAAGGATCGCACAGAGTATAAGCCGAGTTTGGGGTTTTCAGCACATTAGTATACATCTGTGGTGGACCATCAGCCAAGAATGTATATGGATTTCTAGATGGTAGCTTATAATTCACCTTGATTTCAAAGCATCAGTGGGTCTTCTGCACACAAAGGTTTGTAAATTTTGCAGCTTTTCTAATCAGTGTACTGACGACATTGACACAATATTGTTTAGAACAATATTAATATTTACATAATGTACTACATAGGTTTTTGTTTATTTTTTAACCCAAAATCCCAAAAAAGTTTCACGGCCATACCTTCAAAACCTCCATTTTTAAGCCACTATCAGAAGTGGGACCATCAGGCATTTGTAGTGCTTGAACAAAAGCCTCTGTGAACTGTTGTATCACTGGCAAGATAAGAGCATGTGCCACACCCTGCAGAATAAAATACAGGCAATGTTACAAGACATAAGTAATAAACATTTAGCAGTGCTCTGTGCTGTACAACAGACAGTTAAGTCAGCGGTAATGAGTTTAGACATCAGTGGGTGCAGGTAAGGAGTCTGCAGTTAATAGTGCTGGCACTACCTTTGGCTCACGTGATTGTAGTCAGTATAGCTCTGACCCAGACATCTGCCCCCACATGGGAGCAATTCCCCCTGTAACTGAGGTGCTTGTAGATACCGACGAAGATGGAGACGAAGATGGAGACGGCTGGAGATACCACACTCGCAAATACACTAGTCACAAATGAGAGTTGACTATGAGAATTTTATTGTTTTTTCTCCCACTATTTTGAGTTTTTGAGTGATACACCGTTAAATGTTCTATGTAGTGGTTTGGGCTTTTTGCCCACTGAATTTCATGTATTCGATACATTAATGGATATGAATAAGTTTATTTGATCTTTAGTAGTAAAAACATTTCTTTCAATTCGTTGATGTATCAAAATCACCTTATGTGAACAATGACCTAGAACCTGGGGGTCATGAATTAAAACAGTTTAAAGATCAATACACACTGGTTACGTTGAAAGATCTTGGTGTATATGTGTAATGTAGAGGAGAGTCCCATCATACCTGCTACATTTGCTGTCACCAATACACATTTTTACCCTCAAAAATCACAGCTTTCTGTCCTGGACAACTTTCATTGTCTTGTTGAGAAAAATCTATGTCAATATATTACTTTGTCTGGAGTTATCTATGCCCTACAATGCCTTTGCAATTTTTTGTATATAGGCAAAACCATCCGGGAACTAAAGACCAGAATAAGAGAACATCTAAAATGACATCAAAAATTCTGAAAAAATGAAAAATGAAGCGCTGAAACAGAAAAAAAATTAAACCAAGCAACACCAATTGCAGAACATTTAAAAAAAAAAAAAAAATCATGTGTGTAGTCTGAAAGGGCTCAAAAGGACGGGACATTACCCAAATAAGTTAGGGCATTCAAGGCGGAGAGATAATATTTTTATCATTACTTAAACACTTCTTTTTATACAAATATATGTTGTCTACAAGCATTCTTACTGGCCATGATGTCTAACAATCATTGTATGTAGAATAAAACACGACCTGATCGCGTCCGCCTGTGCCCCTAGAAGAAGCCGGAGAGACCCGGTGAAACATGTCGGGACATGTCAAAATACATTCACAGGTTAGGGAATCGATACTTACTATAAGGCTCACAATAGTTAAACATGCTTGCGTACTGGCATCCTTGCCTGGTATCGCAATCTGACACAAGCTGGGAGCAGCCACAAGTGTCTGGACGTACTCACTTGCTAATTGTTACAGCTCCACTGTAGGAGCACTGCAGTGTCTAGCTTGATTTAGTATTGTAGCTCTCAGTGACCCAGCGAACATGGATGTGGAATTAGGTCCGTCAGGTCGGGGCACGGCAACCTAGCATGTTATTTGTAGATGCTTTTTCATACTACACTGACAAGGGTTAATTATCCACATAAAAGAGTTTATCCACATAAAAGGGGACCTCTATTTTGTGATCCCTGGAAAATTTAATTCAGAAGCTGTGAATGTATACTTGTGGCATAGAAACATAAATGCCTCAAAGTTTAGTAGTTTGTTTTAACAAGTAAAAAGATACAATTTTATCTGTTTGATAAAGTTTACATTTTATGCGAGACGCTACTTTTTCCCCCTTCTTCCATATTCTATTCCCTTTCTTTGTAATGATGCTACACTATAGGTGGTGACCACTGTGAGTGAGTTATGTTAGGATTAACACTATGTTAGGATTAACACCCTACAGGAGTATGAGGGGAACAGGAAAGGAGTTTCCTACCAACTGATCACCCAGAAACTTGCCTGAAGGCCTGAATGGGTGCCAAACTCCGTAATTACCTCCAGTACTACACTCAGAGGGCCCAGAGATTTCCAGATAAAGCAAGGTATTATCAGCAAATAGGTTGATACTTTCCACCCATTTTCAACACTAGATAAGCTCCGAAGTTTAACAACTAAGGCTTCTACAGCAATAGCATACGGAAGTGGAAACAGGGGGCAGCCCTGGTGGGTTTCTCTACCCAGTGAAAACTGTTCTGGCAAATGGATTCCCCTCCAGGCAGAGGCCATGGGGGAGTTATGCAACAGGCTAACCCAGGCCACAAACTCCCTAGGGTAGCCAAATTGTTCCAACACTAGCCAAAGTCAAAGTCACTCCACGGAGTTGAAGGCCTTGGCCGCTTCCAGCAAGACCCTCGACCCAGCATGGTCAAGGACCACCTGGAGATTTAGGAACACATGTTACGAGAAAGTTTTATCTGACATGAAACCGGCCTATAGCCAGGATAGAAAGTTTAACTCTACATGGCAAGACTTACGCTAAAATTTTTATATCTACCTAAATAAGGGATATGGGCTTATAGAAATGACAATAAGTGGGATTCTTCAGTGGCTTGGGGATGGCTACAAAATGTGCCTCCGTCAGAGTCTGGCAGTGAACCCGTCTCAAGAGCCTCTACATATACACTCACCAGCCACTTTATTAGTTACACCATGCTAGTAACGGGTTGGACCCCCTTTTGCCTTCAGAACTGCCTCAATTCTTCGTGGCATAGATTCAACAAGGTGCTGGAAGCATTCCTCAGAGATTTTGGTCCATATTGACATGATGGCATCACACAGTTGCCGCAGATTTGTCATCTGCACATCCATGATGCGAATCTCCCGTTCCCCCACATCCCAAAGATGCTCTATTGGATTGAGATCTGGTGACTGTGGAGGCCATTTGAGTACAGTGAACTCATTGTCATGTTCAAGAAACCAGTCTGAGATGATTCCAGCTTTATGACATGGCGCATTATCCTGCTGAAAGTAGCCATCAGATGTTGGGTACATTGTGGTCATAAAGGGATGGACATGGTCAGCAACAATACTCAGGAAGGCTGTGGCGTTGCAACGATGCTCAATTGGTACCAAGGGGCCCAAAGAGTGCCAAGAAAATATTCCCCACACCATGACACCACCACCACCAGCCTGAACCGTTGATACAAGGCAGGATGGATCCATGCTTTCATGTTGTTGACGCCAAATTCTGACCCTATCATCCGAATGTCGCAGCAGAAATAGAGACTCATCAGACCAGGCAACGTTATTCCAATCTTCTACTGTCCAATTTCGATGAGCTTGTGCAAATTGTAGCCTCCGTTTCTTGTTCTTAGATGAAAGGAGTGGCACCCGGTGTGGTCTTCTGCTGCTGTAGCCCATCTGCCTCAAAGTTCGACGTACTGTGCGTTCAAAGATGCTCTTCTGCCTACCTTGGTTGTAACGGGTGGTGATTTGAGTCACTGTTGCCTTTCTATCAGCTCGAACCAGTCTGCCCATTCTTCTCTGACCTCTGGCATCAACAAGGCATTTCCGCCCACAGAACTGCCGCTCACTGGATGTTTTTTCTTTTTCGGACCATTC